>NC_034608.1:10109145-10135316 GCF_900095145.1 Mus pahari | reverse complement strand
TTGGGCAAATGGATGTATCTGGAGGATATCATCCTTAGTGAGGTAACCCAATCACAAAAGAAGTCACTAGATATGCACTCACTGATAAGCGGATAATAGCCCAGAAACTTAGAATACCCAAGATACATTTTGCAAAAAAAAAGGTTTTTTAAGCACTCACCTTTCTTACTCTCCTTTCTATCCCTCATCTCTCTCTCTCTCCCTTCCCCCTCTTTCCATGTGGCCATGGCCAGCCTCTCTCCCTCTTTCTATCTTCTTTCTCCATGACTTTCTAGAATAAAGCTCTAAAACCATAAAAAATGAGAGCAAATTATTTATTCCATTAGTCCCATCCATCCATGACTAAGTCCCTTGTACATGTGGCTGCTCCATCACAGTATGTTGCAACAAGTAGACTCTAATCAGAGGGTGAATAGATGGGGGCCATCATATCTTCTAATGTTATGAGTTAAATAAACCTCTTTTCTTTATAAAGTATCCAGCCTGGGGTATTTTGCTATAACCATTGAAAACAGAGTGATGTGACTTCTCAAGGCATGAATGGTGCTGACCAAGCTAACCGCATTGTAGAACTAATCTTCCTAGGTAACTTACAAAGGCTTCAAGACGTATAAAGATGTTCATGGTAGGTAGTGTTATCAAAAAAGAGTGGTGGATGAACTTTAAATGTTTGGGGATCGGTATAGCCTGGAAAGAGGACATTCATACAACAAGAAGACAGAAGTGGTTAAATCTATAAAGCACCCTTAGAGTATCCCACAGGCCCATGTCTATTCTATATGAATGAAGGATGTCTGATCATGAAAGGAAAAACTATGGTAGATGTCTAAATCTTTTCATAATTGGAGGAAAACACCAACATTTCAAGAACCTTACCATGCCTTCTACTGATACTGAAAAGACTGCATGTCTCTCACTGTGAACCACTACCATGGGGAAGTTCTACCACTCTGTCCAGTGAGCACCATTCCCACTCTTGTACTTCCAGGAAAAGGATGAGCTGAGATCACCCCATGTTCTCCACAGCCTACTCTAGCCCATGAGAGATTAGGAACATGAAAAGAGGAGCATTCTCACCGTGTTTATAGAGGAAGTTGTAAACTGTTCCCCACTGCCATTTGGAAATACACTTGCGAGTTTCATTCACAAAAACACAAAGGTCCCAAACTTGACCTGAAGACACAGAAATCAAAAGGTACAAAGTAAGCATCATGAGATGGCACATGCTGTCACTCCTCTAAAGTCCTGTAGTGAAGCAATGACCTTCGTAGTGACAGAGTTGAAATTAAGTGTGGAAGACCCACAGACACAATCCTAAAACAGGCATTTTCTCTATTCTGTCTCTGTCTGCCCCCCACACACACACCCTGCTTCCTCACACTCCTTCTGCTAGATTAAACAATATGTCCTCAAACTGAGTCAAAATGAAGCAATCTAAATTGCTTCTGACATGTGATTTTGTTACACTGGTAAGAAAATGTAATGGACACCAGTGGGGACGAGAGAGGAGGGGTCTGATGGTGCTGGCATTTACCCATGAACGAGTTCAAACTGTATGCGGTGGGGTCTTCTTGTGTCTTCTTGAAGCAATCCAACAGATGGTCCAGAAACTGTTCCTTTTTCTCTGGGGAGGTCTCATTCCAATTCTGGATGATCTCAGCCATCTCTATGCCAAACTCATCTGCCCCAAGAAACCCATGTGATTACCTGCTCAGGACAGACATGTACCACCTGCTGACAGCCACTGTTTGGCCTAGTCTATGTCATCTTTTGTGGTGACTTGGCACAGGCTGTGTCATAGAGCAATTTCCTCTGAGAAAATAAAAACATGCCATCATTTACGGAAGCCTATGAAAACTCAGAACGTATCAGGGCATCAGGGCTCACTGGTACACACATTCAATTGTAGAAGGGGCAATGAAGGAGAAAAGAAGGCCACATCTCCATGCAGGCTACCTGCCTGTTTGTCCGCAAATGCCCTCCACCCTTTCCTTATGCTCTCCACCCCTTAGCATCCTCACAGGAATTTGCAAGTATGTTCTCATGCACAAACCTCTCTCAGTACCCAGAGCCTGCTGAAGGGCGCAGAGCTTATCCTTGATGCTGGGGTCATCCTTATCTGTGAAATAAGTCATCACTAAATCCAAGAGCATTTTATCCACCTCCATCTTTGGTGCTTCTGAGTAGGTCACTAGTCCTAAGAAATAAAAATGCCACCAGTTGCACTACCATCATTAACTTTCCTGATACTGCTGTTGTACACAGTCCAGCTTCCATGTGTTTTACTTGCAAAGGCTCCCACCAGCGATTCCTTATACCTGAATGGTCCTCCCAGGCCCACTTGGCAGCCAACTAGCATATACAAAAGCCCACCTCCCTCATTCAATGTGGCACATGAGCACTCAAAATAGGGATTCTTTCCCTCCCCCATTACAGGTTCCTGGAATATTAAGGAACATACACACACACACACACATCCTTTCCACTTTAGGTTTCTCTGTTAGCCCAGGATCCTCAATTGCCTCATCTGTCAAAACACTTCTATGATGGAGCTAGGGCAATGGCTTCCCCCCCCCCGCCCTCTGTGTGTGTGTGTGTGTGTGTGTGTGTGTGTGTGTGTGTGTGTGTGTGTGTGTGTGTGTGTGTGTGTGTGTGTGTATGTGTGTATACATGATGTGTGGAGACCCTTTTTCTATCACTTTCTCTACTTTGTATGAATATGGAGTTTATTAATTCTACATGCTACTCAAACATTAGGATCTGAGTTCAGATCTCCAATATCTACTAAAGTGGCATATGACTGTAATCCTAGCAATGATGGTGAACACAGGAACATCCTGAAGGCTTCTGGGACAGTCAGTCAGCCCTATTAATAAACTCCCTGTTCACATAAGGTAGAGAGATAAAAGAAGGTACCAGACATCATCTTCAGGCCTCTACACAATGTGCATATATACATGCATCACACCTACACACACAAATACACACACACACACACACACACACACACAAACACATTCATAGCACATTGAGCAGTTGAGGTAAAAACAGCACTTCATAAGGTGACAATGAGCATAGCCATGATATTTTGAGACCTATGGCTGGCTCAGGCAACTTCTTATCCATATCCTTATCAGTGATTCACCATAACCAGGGTGCTTACCTTTTATAAAATTAAATTTTTCACAGAGGTTCCTGAAATAGTCTGTAAGAGGATAAAAATGCAGAATGTTTATCTGTATAATACAGACACTGGCTATGATGTTGAAATTCTTTTCTTTTTTTTTAAACACCACATATGTCTTTGGGGGGGTGTGTATGTGTGTTTTATTAGTTAATTTATTTTTTTACACTCCATATTTTATCCCCCCCCCAGCGTCCACCCTCTGACTATTCCACATCCCATACCTCCTCCCCACCCCCAGCATATCATATTGACTGGACTGGTCTCAAACTCACTACATAAACGAAGATGACCTTGAACTCCTAATCTTCCTGCTTCCATCTCCCAAGTGCTAGGATCACAGGTGTACACTACCAGGTCTACATTGAGTGTATCAAAGGCAAGTTTCTCTATGGCTGTTCCTTTGTAAGATTGGCCACAATACACTGGAGTTTTGCTGATACTGAATCTCAAGACCTAACTCCATGCCTACCTTCCAACTCTGTATGTGGAGGCTCACTGTTTATGCTGGGAATTATCTTCTACTGCTTTTCACACTATTCATCAATGCAGGGTCTCTTAATCAAACCCAGAGTGAACAAATTTGGCTACATTAGTTCCTAGTTTGATCTAGGGATTCCCGTGCCTCTGTAATCTAAGGCTAGATTTTCAGGCAGGCTGCCATGCCCACCTGGTATTTACATGGGATCTGAAGATCCAAACTTGGCCCCTCATGCTTGCATGGCAAATGCTTTAACCACTAAGCCACCACTTCAGCTCTACATCTTAAATTACATGTGCCCAAAAAGGAGTCATTTCTGAAATGATTTTCCAAATAAATACAACCTCTCCAAATAAGCGCTCACACTTCCTTTGTTGCAAAAGGACATCACTTTGCAGTCAAAGCCTGACTCTACTTGCCCACACTGGTAATAGGAAAGGCCTCTCTCATCTACTGTTTCACCTCGTGGCTGTGGGTTTTGTCTTCACACTCACCAAAATACAGATTCATTCTGCCTGGTTACGTTACTGCTATTATATATTGGTCAGACTTTATTACTATGGTCTGGGCTCTGCTCTAAGAACCTTATACATTAGGTCTTTTTAAACTCTCACCTCTTACACATGAAGCTGGGGATACTACTGTCTCTATTATAGGAGGCATTGTGTCAAAGAGCATTTGGTTAGCCAAAGCATATATCATACTGATCAGAGCTATGATGTGGCTCCAGGCACAAACTGCCATCCATTCCTACATCAGTGCTCACAGGATAGTGAGAGCAGGGAAGGAACTCGCCATTTTCATGATGCAGTCGCTATCAAATAAAAAGCTCAAGTTGGAGACTGAAGAGATGGTTCACTTCCAAATGATACAGGTTCAATTCCTAGCAGCCCTATGGCAGTTCAAAACAAGTTTAACTCCAATTCCAGAGAGTCTGATGCCCTCTTCTGGCCTCTACAGCCACAAGGCACACATGTAGCACATAGACATACGTGCAGACAAAACACCCACACACGTATAAAAAATGATGTTTTAGGGTTGGTTTTGTTTGTTTGTTTGTGGTTTTGTTGTTGTTTTGTTTTGTTTGGACAAAGTCTTTCTATGTAGTCCTGGCTGTCCTGGAATTCCCTATGCAGGCTAGGTTGGCCTCAAACTCACACAGAACTCCTGCCTCTGCCTCCCAAATGCTGAGATTAAAGGTATACACCACCATGCCTGGCAAAACAAATAAAATTTTGAATTCAGGTGATGACACCATCCACACAATCTTTGGGATTGTGGTATGGATTATGTAAGAGAACAGATAATAACTGCTAATGTCTCCTAGTGCTATTACAGGCCAGGCTTCATTCTGAGCACTTTATAGGAATTCACTGTCTGAACCCTTACAACTACTGCTGTCATCATCAGTGTGGTGTAGATGTTGCAACTGAGGTACAGAAAGGCTGGGTAAGACAGCTCACATGTAACTAAGGCACCCCGCACCCAGCTACTCTGCAGCCATCCTGACTGCCCTCATGGAGGCTTGAGAGATAGCAGTAACATCTGGACAATGACAATACTTTCCTCTTCTGTCACAAGAAAGTGCAGGGAAGTTTCTTTAAAAGATATCTCTAGGATTGGTCCATGGAATCCCCTCAAATACTCACTCAAAACATATGTCTTAATTTCTTTAATACCAACAAAAGCAAAAGCACTTCCCCATAAACCTGTAAAGAAGAGAGAAAAAAACTAAGACTTCTTGTAATTGAAGTGAACCGATAGGGTTGTATTATTACATTTCAATCCTGCTTCCTGTAGTAGACAGAGGCAGACCTGAAATGTGGACAACAGTCAAGGGGGTTAGCAGTTCTAGTCTCAACACAATGTTAGCACAGGGGTGAAAATCTTGGAAATGGGAGACAGAGGAGTTATAGCCAAACTGTAAATATATAAAAAGCAACAAAAGACCCTACTTCAGTTATTAGATAGATGAAAGTGCCATTTTCAGTTGAAGATGATAGAGAAAAATACCAGTTTTGTTTCTGTTTCTATCCATGCAGAACTAGGCATCCATGATGGACTTCATAATATATCACAAAATTATATGACAACTGGTCATGGTGGTACACACCTATAATCCTAGTACTTGGAAGATGGATGCAGAAGAAATAGAAGTTCAAGACTAGCGCATCAGTCACACAGTTTTAGTTCAAGATCAAAATTGAATATCTAAGACCCAGTCTCAAAGAACAGCAAAAATTTTTTTCCTAAATGAATGGATATATGACTCTACTTGAAATCCTAGCATGTGCTGGTCACTGGACTAGTGTTTTAGATGTGAATTGCATGTAACTCCCATAGACACATTCTAAATCTATTTCTCAGTAGCTGTAACCTTGGATTTAGCCATCTTCTTTGAGCATTTAGTAAGGTGCCAGGTATCTGTCAGGTAAGGGAGTCCCTGAGAGATGCTTAAAGTGTTTCTCTGGAAGCCCAGACACTTCTCCTTCTCTAGTAGCAATGAAGGAGTAGAGTAGAGGTAGAATCTCTGGGACGTCATTCTTGTCCAACATCAACTTCTCACCTTCATTGAATTCCACCTGATCCCTTACTTACCTCTCAGGAAAGTCAAGTCTCTCTCAGGCTTAGATGTATCCAGTTTTCCATTCTCAAATCTGCTTCCAAACTCTGTGATGTGGACATAAGCCCCAAGTGCAGGGTAGCCAGCATGATGAGGAGTGAATTCAAACCAGGAATCTGGGGAGGCAAAACGAAGGAAAACTACAAGCTCTGAGACTGAAACAAGTGCTGGGTGTGGGGAATCCATAGAGTATGGAATGCCAACCAAGAGACTACCATATAGCGATGGGCCAACTGATCTCAAATTATTGGGGATCCTTCCGCATGTGTCTGAGAGCCTATTCAGATGGAAATGTGTCATTATTTCAAAAGAACCCTGTTATCATTACTGCCCATATCTTAAGCCCCTTTTCCTCCACTTCATAACATCTGCAACTCCAGAATGTGGAATGATGATGACTCTAGAAACACTATGACATGAGGATTACCTGGGGCACTGTCGAATGGATGAACTATTTATTGGAAGAAGGAAAATCACATGACCATGTCTGTTCTAAAAACTTCTATCAGGTAGCTGTGGAAGAAGCAGATGACATGGTACAGGTAGACCAGTGAGGAAGTAATTAAAGAATACTCAAGAGAGGTGCTGGAACTTGGTCTGAGATGTATTCTGGATTGTGGAGAAGGTAAACAGAGGGTTGAGTGAGAAATGTCATGGACTAGAGGTCACATTGGTTTTGACAGGATGTTTGGAGAGAGGGCAGCTATTCATATATTCTTGACTAAATAATTGTCTTCCTCTATGAGGAAAGACTACCTTCTCCAAATGAGTACATAGCTCAGGAGAGACACATATAGAGTAGATAGGGTGGAAGGAAAATCCTGGTTAGCTATCCGAATTAGTCAAAACAACCCTGATAACTAATGGAGTGACAGATGTTAAGACCAAATTAACTTTACGGAACTGCTGGGAGAGGGTCTATGAAAAGAGGAGGTTAGCCCTACCTACTTAAGTGCAAAAGCTATACAAGGACTATGCTGATGAGTTTCATCCTTAAACCTGACATAGCCCAGAATACCTGTTAAAAGATTTTTAATGATTAATAGATCAGGTTAGTCTATGGGTATGACTGTGGGAGCATTACTTGATTTCTGATATGGAAAAACCCAGCCCATTGTAAGTGTCACTTATTCCTTGGCAAACTCAGTATAAATGGAAGGAAAGCCAGCCCGGAACACACAAGTAAATAAGGATCCACCCAGCTGCTCTTGACTGTGGATGTTGAGTTCCTGACGTGACTTCCTTTTAATAATAGGCCATAACCTGGACCTAGAAGCCAAATGAACCTTTTGCTTCCTAGGTTGCTTTTCACTACATTATCAAGGACCCACACTGGGAGGAGAGAAATGGGGCAATAATCCCAGGAACTTCTCAGCTTTAGGATGCTAAAGTGAGTGAGCACCGGAACATTACCTACAAGGACACACTCATCAAACAAATAAAGGCATTTTATATTAAGTAAATAAGATGAAAAATTATTGATCCCAGGACAAAGACTGTGGATTGAAACACTAGGAAAGCCACCAGCACTAGGGTAGTTATTGGAACCATTGAGATGGTGACAAGTAAGTACTCAAGAGTCATGCAACTGTATTTCCAACCTGGATCTCTCACCTAGCCCATATTACAGCTTCCTTCATCACCCAAACTAAGTATTTGCCCTCTGGTGGTTTTTGAGACTACTGTTTGCTCTTGTATACTTTGAGCATCCTATCCTGAAAGCCCCTTTTCCATGAGTCCTTTGCTTCTGGGCCCCCCAAAAGGCAGTCTAGGGGAAACATCTATACATTCTACTTATTTATATATATATATTCCCTGCTCAGTGCCTTTCATTCCCTTGCTACCTCCCATCCCCTCCAATTTTTTGCTTACTCTTATTTTTACATTTCTTCCAATCAGCCAGAAGGTCCTCATCAATGGCTGCAAAGATGGGATAGGGCAGCACTCCTTCTTCCACTTGCTCCTTTAGACTGGACAATTTCAATTCCTGAAGCTTTGGAGAAAAAAAGCACCACCCAGATTGAATAGGGTAGAAGCACATGGTTTAGAAGAATATGGTTTTGTCTCTCCAAAATGAGTAGAATATTTGTACACTGTACCCCTAGTTCTAGAATATTCTTTCTTTCTTCTTCATCTAGAAACCCATTCCTACGTGTGTGAAAGTCAGAGGACAACTTACAGGAGTAAGTACCATGCCAATTCCTGGGATCAAATTTAGATCTTCAGGCCTGACTGCAGTGTCTTTCTTTGCTGTGCTATCGTAACAAGCCTCCTGTTCTTACTTTTCTGTGTAGAGAACAGACAGAGTAAGGTAGGGTACCCTCAAAGGATGAGAGTGGGTAAGAGTCCAAGAGACCACTGTAGAGGAAAACAGTCTCACTAGATGAGAGTGAACAGAAAGATCACGTCACTCCTCATCTGGCAGAATTTCATCCTCCTTCATACAACAGTGCTCATTTGCCTCTGCCTCAAGGTACTGACCACCAGTATTCTGCTCTTCATTTCTGTGAGTTTTACTATCTTAGACGCCTCAAAAGAAGTGAAATCATATAACTGGTCAGTATGACTTAGTATAACTGAAGGGGATAGATCTCATGTAAAATATTCTTCTCATCCACCTCACACAATCAAAACAACAACAACTACAACAACAACAACAACACAAGAAGCACAACAAATTTCTGCAGGAGATGAATATGCTTAGCACTTTGATCATGAGATAATACACAGGTAAGTGCATGAGTCCAAACTCATCAAAATGTGCTTGAAATATATTCATGTGTTCAACTCTGCCTGTTTTAGTTATATTTCAAACAAGTTAAAAATTAAGTTAAACTTTGAGAGGGAGGGAAGAAGGGAGAAAGAGAAGCAAATGAGGGAGGGAGGGAGGGAGGGAGGGAGGGAGATATCAAAGTATGGGAAAGAGAGAGGACAAAGAGGGGTTTGGAAAGATGTCTCGGAGATTATGAGCATTTTCTGAAGACCCATTCCAGGGCCCATGAGGCAAGGGATAACAGTTCCCTCATCTAGTTTCCATGCTTGTAGCATACAGGTGGGTAAAACACTTATATGTAAATTAAATAAAAGTAATTTTAAGGGAGAGGAGAGAGAAGAGTTGGATTGACACAAAGGATAGTAAGAAAGAAGAAAGAAGGATGGGAGGAAGGTAGGGACAGATAAGAGGAAAAATAAATAGACTGTAGGTAGGTACCTGGTCCATTTTGACATTCCTTTTTTCTTTGTTTTTTAAGATTTATTTATTTATTTTATGTATATGAGTACACTGTAGCTGTACAGATGGTTGTGGGCCATCATGTGGTTGCTGGGAATTGAACTCAGGACCTCTGCTCACTCTGGCCCTGCTTGCTCTGGCCCAAAGATTTATTACTATATGTAAGTACACTGTAGCTGACTTTAGACACACCAGAAGAGGGCATCAGATCTCACTACGGATGGTTGTGAGCCACCATGTGGTTGCTGGGATTTGAACTCAGGACCTTTGGAAGAGCAGTCAGTGCTCTTAACGGGTGAGTCTCACCAGCCCCATTTTGACATTTCTAAATAACATCTGTTCCCCTAGGATCCACAGTCTGGAAGAAATTCTAATAGTATCATTGGAAACATCCAACTTCTTTTCTATTTTTATGTCAACCTCACAGTTCAGGCTAGGTTTGTTCCTCTCATTTCTAAGAATGGGTCCATGTTCAACCCAATCTAATCAAACTATAAAATTGAGGAGAAATCCACTGGACAAAGACCTCATTTGGGAATGACTTCCCATGGACATTCTAGACTCTCCTATGAGAAATGCACCCATGATGCATTCAATCTGGTAGTCCTAGGTATTTGGATCATAACAGCCATCTGATATGAATTGAGCAGATCAGGGGATGTGCTCAGACAACCTGAGGTTGGATCCTAGAGCCAGTTGGCTGGAGGGTCTGCAGGTAACCATAGTGGTACTCTGGGGCTGGAGAAAATATTTCCCACTAAGAATGTGGAGATGCAGAAAACTCCATTCTTTCTGAGGTAAAGAATAAAATATGAATACAAAAAGAGAAAAGTAAATTTAAGAAAGGAAATGACCAATGACAGGGATGGAAAAACAGTTTCCTTGGAACCTCTTGTCTTTGCATGTTCTTAGATGTTCCCAATAATTTCTACTTATTTTACTGCACAAATGAGTCAGATCCTGATTCTTCTATTTACAACCAATCAACCCTGGGATGCTTTTAGTCTGTAGGTAAAAGCCCTAAGTGCCCAGATTTGGATGATCTGAAAGAGGAGATTGGTCAAGTTGTTTGGAACCATGCATTCTCTGCTGGGAATGACTTACTTCTCTGATTTGTCTGGAAACAATTAAATAGGCCCAAAAGTCAGTCAGGGAGTAATTCTCCTCCTTCGATGCCCGGATGGCTTTCGTTAGGCTCTCACCAAAGTCCCACTCACTCTTCTCATACCGATGTTTCAGTTCTTCTATCCATTCCATATTTCCATTCTTGGTGTAGAGTGAAGACAGTGCCCTGGGAACAAAGAGAAGTGATAAGTTGGTGATCGGAATTTTGAGCAATGACGGTTAGAGAACGGATGGCCCAGGATGCCATTGTTTCTATGTCCTTGATGACAAACTGGGGAAAGGATGATTAACTGTTAAAAAGGAAGTTAGGGATGATAAACAAGGACCGGAGTACATGGACAGCCTCTGTGTGATTCTTTTAATTAATACGTAGGCCAATGAAAGCAAGATGGAAGAAATAAATTATGATATAATATTAGAATCCTACCAGATTGCTGATCTTCCCATGTCACAGACACAGTCAGGCACCTACTAAAAGCATAATCTCTGAATATCTAATGAACATATTTCCAAGTTCCAGGATCTCTCACCTGGACAAATGAGTTTACATTGAAGACACACATCCTGCTCCCCAACTGCATCCAGATTGGGAATCGAACGGCTGCACCCCGTCTCACAGCGAAACCTTCCTCTGGGACCTACAAGAAGGACCCTGACTCTGTAACCTGACTCCTGTTTCATGAGGTTCCATTTATCAATTTTTGATCTTACAGCCTGAGCCACTGAAGTTTTCTTTAGCAAATTTCCCAGCATACCAATGAGTTCGAGGCTCTTTCCCACTTTCTCTTCTACTAAATTCAATGTCTCTGGTTTTACGTTGAGGTCCTTGATCCACTTGGACTTGAGCTTTGTGCAAGATGACAAATATGTATCTATTTCCATTTTTCTACATACAAACAGCCAGTTAGACCAAAACCATTTATTGAATATGCTTTCCTTTTTCCATTGTATACTTTTGGCTTCTTTGTCAAAGATCATGTGTCCTTAAGTATGTGGTTTTATTTCATGGTCTTCAATTCTATTCCATTGATCAACCTGTCTGACTCTGTACCAATACCATGTAACTTTTATCAATATTGTTCTGGAGTATAGCTTGAGGTCAGGGATGGTGATTCCCACAGAAGTTCTTTTATTGTTGTTTTCTCTATCCTGGGTTTTTTGTTTTTCCATATGAAATTGAGAATTGCTCTTTCCATGTCTTTGAAGAATTGTGTTAGAATTTTGATGGCGATTGCACTGAATCTGTAGATTGTTTTTGGTAGGATGGCCATTTTTACTATATTATTCCTACCAATCCATGAGCATGGGAGAACTCTCTATTTTCTGAGGTCTTCTTCAATTTCTTTCTTGAGAGACTTGAAGTTCTTGCCATACAGATTGTTATGGTTTGTCAGTGTTTAGTCCAGGGAGTGGCATTATTAGAAGATGTAGCCCTGTTGGAGTAGGTGTGGCCTTGTTGGAGTAGGTGTGTCACTGTGGGTGTGGGCTCTAAGATCCTCATCTTAGTACCTGGAAGCAATATTCTGCTAGCAGCCTTTAGATGAAGATGTAGAACTCTCAGCTCCTCTGCACTATGCCTGCCTAGATGCTGCCATGTTCCCGCCTTTATGATATGGGACTGAACCTCTGAACATGTAAGCCAACCCCAATTCAATGTTGTTTTTATAAGAGTTGCCTTGGTCATAGTGTCTGTATTCAGCAGTAAAACCCTAAGAAAGACACAGATCTTTCACTTGTTTGGTTATAGTTACCCCAAGATATTTTATATTATTAGTGAATATTGTGAGTGGTGTTGTTTCCCTAATTTCTTTCTCAGCCTGTTTATCCTTTGTATAAACGAAGGCTACTGATTTAATTTTATACCCAGCCACTTTGCTGAAGTTGTTTATCAGCTGTAGAAGCTCTCTAGTAGAATTTTGGGGGTCATTTATGAAAACTATCATATCATCTGCAAATAGTGATGCCCTGACTTCTTCTTCACCAATTTGTGTCCCCTTGATCTCCTTTTGTTGTCTTATTGCTCTAGCTAGAACTTCAAGTACTATATTGAATAAATACAGGGAGAGTTGGCAGCCTTGTCTTGTCCCTGATTTTAGTGGGATTGCTTCAAGTATCTCTCCATTTAATTTAATATTGGTTGTTGGTTTACTGTATATTGCTTTTAATATATCTAGGTCTAGGCCTTGAATTTCTCATCTCAAGTATTTCAATACTTTTATCATGAAGGGGTGTTGTATTTTGTTAAAAGTTTTTTCAGCATCTAATGACATGATCATGTAATTTTTTCCTTTAAGTTTATTTATATAGTGAATTACACTAATTGATTTTTATTTTTTGATCCAACATTACATTCCTGGGATGAGCCCTACTTGATCATGATGAGTGATCGTTTTGATGTATTCTTGGATTCAATTTGCTAGAATTTTATTGAGTATTTTTGCATCAATATTCATAAGTGAAATTGGTCTGAAGTTCTCTTTCTTTGTTGGGTCTTTGTGTGGTTTAGGTAAAAGAGTAATTCCTGTCTCATTCCTGAGCCCTGAACTTTGCTAGAATCTGTGTGTCAAAGGCATTAATAAATGAGAACATCTTTCAAACATTCATGTATTTTAACTGGCTCCCCAGTTTGTGGCACTGTTTGAGGAGGTTTTGTAACCTTCAGTAAGTAGAACCTTGCTGTAAAACACATCACTGAGGATGAGCTTTGAGGCTTCATAACTTTACCTCACTTCTCTCTGCTTTGTGTTTGGGTTGAAGATGTAATCTCTCAGCTTCCTGTTCCTGCATAGCCTGTTGCTATGCCTCGCCCACTACTACAGACTCTCCCTCTGAAGCTAGAAACTCTTCTTACTATGAGTAATTTTGAGCATAGTATTTTATCACGGCAACAAAGAAGTAACCAATATAGTAACTTATAATGAATTTCTAACCCCACAATCCATGTCAGTGTCCCCTTGGATCCCACATCTGGGATTGAATCCCAATCTTATACTTGACAGAGAGGCAGATAGTATTTTTTTTTCCAAATGAACATGTCAAATATGTGACCATTACATTATTCTTCTAGCTTGGTTTCTATTGCTGTAATAAAATGCTAACAAAAGCCAACGTTCAGAGACAAAGTTTCACTTGGCTTACAGGCCACATTATAAACCACTGCTGAGGGAAGATAAGGCAGGAACCCTGGCAGGGCAGGAACTGATAAAGGGTTCATGGAGGAGTGCTTGATCTCCACAGCTTGCTCCATAGTATTGCTCGCATTAGGCTGGGTTCTCATTCATTAAACATTAATTAAGTAAATGCTCTCACAGACTTCTCTACATGCCAATCTGATGAATTGAGGGCTCAGTTGAGGATCCCTCTTTCTGAGTGATTATGGTTTGTGCTGAGTTGCCAAAAACCAACCAGAACAATCATCTTCATAATTAGCCATCAAATGGAACAACAGTGCCTTCCTCAGAATCAGAAAGGTATTCAAAAGGTTTGTATTCTCAAATAACCTACCAACTTTACACTTTTAATTTTCTTTAGCTGATCTAAAGTAAGCAAACTGAGAACATTCCTAAATGAGAGAGAGGTTTTCCGAGGGAAACTACTGACCAGTTGCTATATGAAAATTTGATATCGGCTGTTTTGGTAAGTGTTTTTAAGTTTTCATTTTTAATTTGTATCTGGGTGTGTATGTGTTCTCATGTGCATGCATGGGTGAAAAGGAGTACAAATGTACATGTGTACATCCATGTTGAAGCCGCAGGACAATATTAGCTGTCATTCCTCAGAAGTCATCCACCTTGGTTTTTTTTGTTTTTGTTTTTGTTTTGACATGGTTTCTCACTAGCCTGGACCTTACTGATTTTCATACAATGCTAATTGACTAGTGAACTCCAGGGATCCACCTGGCTCTACGTCTCCAGTGTTGACATCACAAGCAGGTACCACAATACCCAGCTTTTTAGACCATGGATTCTGAGGATCAATCTCTGGTCTTGTACTCACAATTTACTTACTGAATTGTCTTTCTAGCCTTCGTGATGTTAATCTTCATTGTCAGCTTGACATAATTTAGAATCACCCAGGAGATACATCTCTGGGTAGCCTGAAAGGGCATTTCAGGGAAGTAGGAAGATGCACACAACAGTTGTTCTCAACGCTCCTAATGCTGTGACCCATTAGTACCGTTCATGTTGTGCTGACCCCTAACCATAAAATTATTTTTGTTACTACTTCACAACTGTAATTTTGCTACTTTTATTAATCTTAATATATTTGGGGATCTAAGTTTACCAAAGGCATCACAAGATGCAGTTAAGACTGCTGACCTAGAATGTGGAAGGCACCAATCCATGTGCTGATGTCTTGGACTAAATAAAAAGGATTAAATGACCAGATAGCCAGAATTCATCTCTCTATGATTCTTTCTTTTCAGCTTGGTTCTATTTTTAATAATATGCATACATATATCTGTGTGATGGTATGTGCATATGAGTATAGGTGCCTGCAGAGACCAGAATAGTATCAGATGCCATGAAGAATTACAAGTCATTGTGAAACCATCTGACATGGGTGCTAGGAACTAAACTCAGATCTTTAGGAAGTGAGGTAAGTGCCATCTCTCCAGCCCTTCTCTTTGCTTCTGGAATGAAGATATGTGTGATCAGCTGCCTCATGTTCCTGTTGCCATGCTTTCCCTACCAGGATGGGCCATACCTCTGCAAACTGAACCAGAAAAACCTTTCCTTCCTTGAGTTACTTTTGTTGAATACTTTCTATTGAAAGGAGAGACAATAACTAATACAACAGGGAGCTGCCCCACCATTAAGTACTACATTTCTGCTATCTGTTACCTCCATGTACCACTCATTCTCCACACATTTAGTTTAAAAGCTTGTATAGTGGTATCTATTACTGGAAATGCCCAAGATTGATTAACAGTATCTGCTCTGAGCTTGAAATCAGGAGGCGCAAATCATGATTAAAAGTGTCTGCCCAGGGCTCAGAATAAAGCTATAAGGCGTGAGTCCTTCTGAGCCCTTTAGAATAAGAATGTCCTACACAGATTTAACACAATAGTCTCTCATAAAGACAAAAAGATCATAGGTGTTGTTTTCCATCAACCTAAAAAATAAACACTGCAGTTGAACCTGTATACCCTAGAAATGAGGCAGTGGTGGAGTGAGAAGCAGAAGGAGATGAATGAAGTACTAGGTTGATATGAACAAAAAATTGCATTATATGAATTGTGGAAATGTAACAAAGTCCCTTCTGTTGTACAACTGATATAATATTTAAAAAGGAACTTTGGACCTGGTGAAAAGTTGAATAGTGTTTGCTATGCAAGCATGAGACCTGTGCTTGAATCACCAACACTCATGGAAAAAGTATGCATGGATAAACATGCCTGCACCTGAAGCACTGGAAAGCACACATAGGTAGATCCTACATCTAGTTTGGCCAAAACTATGAGCTTTAGGCTCATTAAGAAGCCATGTTTCACAACAATAAGGTAAAGAACGACAGTGGAAGACACTTGAAGTCTGCCTTGTTCTAGCCTCAACATGACTCCATAAAAGCGTACACAGCCCGCACAATCCAACACCACACAAGCAGTGACAAATCTCTGGGTATCTGTGACAGTATTTACAGAGACATTGAAAAGGGATGAGAAGATACCCCTTGAATGCTATCATACCATTTCCCCCAGGCTGGAGCCAAACTGAAGCTGAGCTGAGCTGAGAACCAGCACACCTCCCTTCATTTCACAGAGGGCTCTTCCTGCCAGGACAAACAATGCTCTCAAGCTGAGAATCAATGCAAATCTTTCCTTCTTTAAGCTGCTTTTGTCTGATATTTTGTTAGCCAAGAGGAATGAAAATACAACTGATCAGTATACAACAAATCCTATACCAAAATACCGCACCATACAACATGAAATAAAGAATTATCACCTGTTCATTTAAGAAAACGAAAATCAAAGGCAGCATGTCTGGAGGAAGAGACATTCATTAGAATGTCTTAGATTCATTAGAAGAGATCTCATTCTAATAGTGGAAAACATGGTGCATCTTTGCATCCAAACTCAACACTTACCAAGTGGACCCAGAGACCCCTGCGAGGTATGTGACAGCATCCAACAGGCCAAGTTCTTTCATCTCACTCAGCACACCAAGATAAGCGATATGGGCCCGCAGCCCCCCGCCAGAGCCCAAGACAGCAATGACTGGAGCCTGGGCATTGGAAAAATAACAATAAGTGGACAATGTAAGGAGCAAGAGCATATCTAACATCCTGCTTAGGTGGGGTGAAATCTGCCCCACATTACTGCTCTAGTAGGATAAGTCTACACCTATTTACATACACTACCCTGCTCATCCCAGAGGAGTTGAGCTGCAGACTCTGGGGACAGCACAGGCAATCCCTCCAGTGTGGCCCTCACTTGCACTCACCTGGTCAGCTTGGATGTTGAGCCTTTGTAGAGCCTCCAAAACCTTGGGACTGCGTTTGTGCACAGCCGCCTTTTCTTCTTCCTGGAGTCCAGTGGCAAAGCAGACCCCAGAGCTTCTGGAGACAAAAGGAAAACAGGAAACTTCAGAAATTTTTCAGTGAGAATGAAAACATAGAAAGGGCTTTGGAGGACACCATTCTAGGTGTCCTCCAAAGAGTAATCTATCAGTTGCAGGTTGCTTAGGAGCAAAGGTGGTCAAGGGCTCAGAGTTTACAATATGTATCAGATATTTAAAACATAAACTCAAGAGCATCCAAGGGCCAGTCAAGATGGCTCTTAAGGTAAAGGTGTCTGCCAATCATTCTTGACCTAACCACACAGTAAAGGAACTGACTTGCCCTAGTTGTGCTCTGACCTACACAAGCACTGTGGCATATAAGTGCAAGCATGCAGGCAAGCGTGTACTCACACACATATACACAGAAAACAAACAGATGATAGATTGATGAATAAATAAATTAGTGTGATTTGAACCAGAGACACAAATGTCTCTGAAGAAGTTGCCCTACCCGTAATTAAATACATTTCTGCTGTTACCTCCACCTTCCATCCATTCCCCACACTGTTACTTTAAAAGTTTATATAACTTTATCTGTAACTGAAAAGGTGCAAGATCAATTAACAGAGAGAGGAGAGAGAGAGAGAGAGAGAGAGAGAGAGAGAGAGAGAGAGAGAGACAGAGAGAGACTGATTGATTGCTGCTAATAGCCAAGAACTGAAAACAACATAGATATCCCTAAACCAAAGAATGGATTTTTTTTTTAAGTGGCATATTTACACAATGGGGTTTTAGTCAGCAGTTAAAAACAAAAAAAAAAACAAAATGCCTTCATAAAATTTGCAGGCAAATTGATGGAACTCAAAAAAAAAAAAAATCACCTGAGGTAACCGAGACCCAGAAAGACATAGTGTGTACTCACTTATAAGTAGATATTAGCTATTATGAATGATCAGACCCAGAATGGCTAAATAATAAGGAAGGCTCTAGGGAGACTCACGGAACTCCCTGGAAGGGAAATAGAATAGCTTTTGTGGTGAACTGGGGGTGGGAGGGTAGAGATAGGAACAGAAGGGATCTGGTAAGGGACAGAAGGATGAAGAGTGAGAGTATGGGGAGATGGAGGGGCATTTGAGGGAGCGATCTGGATACCTAGTGCAATGAAAACCTCCAGGAATCTATGAGTATAACACTAGTGAGGACTCCTAGTAATGGAGGATGAAGAGCCTAAACCAGCCATCTCCTGGAACCAGGCAAGACTTACAGTGCTGAGACTGGAACACCAACCCAGCCAAAAAAAAAAAATCTTTTGACCTACAACCTGGCCTACCAGCAATCCCAAGGTATGAGAGGGAGACCATAGCAGACACCGTTTGGATGGTCAGAAACTGGAAGTTGGATAGTCCAGAGACCTATGGCAGAAAACTAAACAGGATTGACCAAAGGGAGGCAGGGGAGTGTCAATGAAATCATTACTAATATTCTACTCTTGTCATAGACTGGGCCCTAGTCCAATTGCCATCAAAGAGGCTTCATCTAGCAACTGATGGGAGAGGACAAAGACACACACCCAAACTAGGCAGTGAGGAGGGAAAGGAAGATGAGTTGAGACACCACAAGAACATGGCCCACAGAACCAACTACTTAGGACACATAGGAGCTCACAGAAAATGATGTGGGTGTCACAGAACCCACAAGGGCCTATGCCAGGACCACTGAATATGTAATAGTTGTTTAGCTTGGGGTTTTTATGGGATTCTGAGCAGTGAGAGTGGGGGTATCTCTGACTCTTGTGACCCTTTTCCTCATACTGAGGTGCCTCATCCAGCCTTGATATGAGGATTTGTGCCTAGACTTATGGCATATTGTTGATCTGTGTTGAGTTGTTATCCCTGGGAGTTCTGATGTTTTCTGAAAGGAAACAGGACCAGTGGGTCCTGGGAGTTTGTGTTTGATTCCTGGGACCTATATGGTAGAAGAAAATTACTCCCGTAAGTTATCCTTTGATTTACACAAATCTGCCATGGCATAGGCATACCCCTTCTCTCACACACAAAATAAATGAATGTGATAAAAAAAAAAAAAAAAAAAAAACCTTTAAAAGTTAATCATGTTCATGACTCACCGTGATTTGGGTGACTCTGCAGAGCTCATCTTCCTGACTTGTTCTACTTTCAATGTTGCTTTCTCCTGTGGCACAGTCACAACCTACTTTGTTGTGGGATGATGGAGTTCTGAGGTGAGTACTGGTTCTACCTGTGGACCCTGTAGGAATGGACCTAGATGAATAGTCCTTAAGGCACATTAACCCACCAGTCTAGCCTTATTTTGTAGTGAATATCTGATAAATGTCATAATGTCATGAATGAATTCAAATAGCCATTTAAAACAATTGAAGTCTGGCAAAGAAAAAAAAATGTAACTAGGTCCTTGTGGAAAGTTTGTTGAACATACATTGGAAGATTCTATCTTTAAACCAGATGTTTCTGTCTTTTCAGCCATTGGCTCCTCAGCCCTGAGGATAGTGGTTCCATCATATTCTGGCTATTGTAATAGCTGCTGGTAGGATAAGGTTAAGCTTATCATGAACACACTACCCTCTTGAAGGCTATTCCACACTGTTTCTTCTTACCCTACCAAACTTGCTGATGGACCCTGGGGAGGAGGTTCATTGTACCTACACCCCAACCATGAAGAGCAGTGGGCTCTAGTGCTGGCTGTGAATCCTGACCTGTCCTTGCCCTGCCCCAATTTAGAAACTCCTTCCTTCTGAAAGATGCTTCAGAAGTTGCTAAGAGATGGGCTAGGAGACCTTGACACTTGGACCTGTCCAGTTTCTCCAAAAATATTTATCTAACCACTTTTCCCTTGTGATGAAAACAAATTACACCACACTAAATTAGCTCGAGAGGGGGAAAACTACCAACTGAGAGTTACCATTCTCAGTGACCATCAGCAGTGATATAATTCATGAACCCTACACAACAGTTGATTTTAGTTTCAATGTGATTGGTTGCTTTTATTCTACTTACCAATTGTTCCATCCCTGTACTAGCTGAGTTTCTCTAGCAACTTAACTGCTCATTGCTAACTGCTCACTGTTGGGGAGTCAATTTACAGACAGCTTCAATGACACAAACACATAAAAAGGAAAGTTTGGTAAAAAGATTTTGGTACTTACAGACCTTGGGGATGCTCAGCAGGCCTCCTGAAGAGAGGAAAGATAGATGGAGAAGAGTGGCAACCAGCAATATATACTGGGGGACTAGGTTGTGAGTTGCTTCAAGGTGGCAAACAAATGCCTGGGTGGTGAATTTAAAGGAAGCCCAGCCTACGGAGGGGAGGGGAAGGGTGCTTTCTAGTTTTTATCACTATTGCAAACTGGTACCCTTTGGGCGTGGCAAAGAACTAATTGGAAATTGTGTCAAAAGGAAATTAACTGGAAATCTTGTTCCTCAAGTTAAAGTCAAGTTTAAACTAAAAGGAGAAAGGAACAAACACTCATGTCAGAGTTGTTTTAAAACTGAAGTATTTATATTCAATTGTCTCACAAGGAAAATAGTATCCCCACTTCTGATTTTTCTGACTTTTTTCAAAACACTGTTGGATATGTATTCATGCTTTATCAAGCTTTCAGTCCCCCTAGCTTTTCTATAATAAAAACTTATACTTGAAGTAGAACATGATGTTATCTGTTACACTTGCTATGCAGAACTGAGATTATAATTTTTATTAATTAAATTTGTCCTTTAGAAGCGACAAAGAAACTGCACCTATGAAACCTCAATGTAATGGTTTTTCAAACAAGGCCTGCATAATAAAAATTAAAGTTGACATGAAAGTGTGGATGAGGGAAATCTCATATGGCCCCAACCCTAGATGAGCTATAGGCAATTAACGGTTATTGAGAGAGGGACAGTCAGTCTTCTCTTAGGATAAACCAAGTATGTTATTTAATCCCGAATGGTCAGCCCTATGCACATGTACATACGAGCATCTGCTTCCATAAGTTCTAGATGGAGAGTCTTTGATTATGATTGAGCTAGGGTTCAACCTATGACTATAATATATGAATATGAATCATTTCATTGTCTTCTTTTTTCCAGTCCTGTTTAGTTCTGCCATAGGTCTCTGGACCACATCCTTTCTCCTTTGGTCTTGTCTGCTCTTCATAGCCATTCAGTGGAGAGCTCTCTCACTATCTACCCTTTTCCTCCTTTCTTCCTTCTTTCTCCAATCTTTGTTTTGTAGTCAGTAGAACCCTGAGGGAAAACAAAAGCAGGCCTGAGACCAAATGCTGGTTTCAGAGACCCAGAGATAAACTACCAAGCCCCGGCCTGTTATTGTTTCCATACAAAATGTCACCAAAGGCACATGTTTCAACATTTGGTCCCCAGTTGATGCCACTGTTTTAAGAGACTATGGAAATTTTAGGTAACAGGACCTAGCTAGAGGTTGTAAGACCACCAGAGAGGGCCTTCCACATTGCAAACCCCCATCCCTTATAGCCTAGCTCTGTGTTCATGGGACGATTAACAAGCTGCACAGTCAATTCCAGCCCCTACAATGGGGTCCCAGCACCATGCCTTCTCTACCATAGGTTCATATCCTTAAACAATGGATCAAACGAAATCCTCTCCTCAAGCTGATTCTGTCAGATATTCTGTCACAGCTATGTGAAATACAGTCTTTGAGCTCAGATCCCTCACTTTAACAGTAGGCAAATGACTCTGATGTTCAAATGGCAAATGTGGAGTCTGCCCCAGGACTCAGCTGAACTTATCTCTCACTCTATTGTTCCAATCTCTCCTGTTCACTTCCTCTCCTGTATTCTCTTCCTCTCTCCTCCTTAGCCAAACACGCAGCACCTACATAGTTGCGTTATAATGTTGTGTAACTCTTTATTAATTTCTCAGGAAAAAATAATGTTTACTTAACAAGTCATCACCTGTACACAAGGACTTTACATAGTTGAGTTGTAATGTTGTGTAACTCTATTAATTTCTCAGGAAAAAATAATGTTTACTTAACAGGCCATCACCTGTAGACAAGGACTTTACTCAACCTACATAGTTGAGTTGTAACGTTGTGTAACTCTTAATTTCTCAGGAAAAAATAATGTTTACTTAACAGGCCATCCATCACCTGTAGACAAGGACTTTACTCCATCAATTTCTGCAGGAAACGAACTTATCACAATCCTAAAGATTATTGCCTACAGAATGGGTGTTATATGACTTCCTGCTAATTTCTCCAGAAAATACTTAACTAGCCAAAGTCTCAAGGTTATCATCTTCCAACTGCAGGCAAGAGCCATGTCTCATGCTGTATTTATATCATATATGAATAGAATCACTTATAACCTACCTTATACTCAGCAAGCAGCATCTTTTTTGTAAATCATTTATCTTACCACTTCTTATCAGGTGATAGTTTAAGTTAAACATTATAAGGAACTGATATGAAGTCTCCCTTCTATTCTTTTGGTTTGGTTTGGTTTGCTTTGCTTTGCTTTGGTTGTTGTTGTTATGGTTTTGTTGTTGTTTTGTTTTGCTTTTTGTTTTTTTAAACAGGGTTTCTGAGTAGTCCTAGCTGTCCTGGAACTCTACTGTAGACCAGATGAGGCTGGCTTCAAACTCAGACCCACCTGTTTTTGTCTCCCAAACACTGGAGATTAAAGTCATGCACCACAATCACATGGCCTTTCTCCTATTCTTAAAGAATCTACATTTTCTCAACCTTCAGTATTTTTCATGTCCTTCCAGAATTAACATGTGTGAATAGTAAATGTATCCAGTATATACATACACACTAATATACATACATATATATTACACAGACAAATGCATACACATGCACATTACATATACACACTAAAGGCATACACTATATACACATTTACTCACTACATATACACTATACACACATACCATACATACTACATATACATACCACATATACATATTATATACATGCATACACTATAATTATATACTATATACATTATTTACATATATAGTACATATATGTACTATATACCATATACACATGTATAAACTTAGGTATACAATGATATACATACACATCTGTATATTATATCTACATTAATGGACACATAACCCATTTACTCTATATACTTATATATATGCTATATATACATACATAGATCTACTAGACATTTACAGTTATATAAAATCCACACATCTAAATACAATATACTACTACATACACTATATCTGCATATATAGCGATACATATGTACATATACACATAAAACATATATACCACATATTTAAATATATGCAATATATGTGTACATATGTATTTCAGATTATGTACATATTGTGTTGGGTGGTGTGCTAGTATACATTTACCAACTATCTTTCTGTAGTGGAAAGATATTAGTTAACTTGAGTTCTTGGGATACATACTTACTATGAGCTCCAGTTTGATAGCAGAGACCCTGACTTGCAGCATCTAGTGGTTCCTGTGGTAAACCACAGGTGATTTCAAGTTACCATCATGAGGAATGTAGAATTGGGAAGAGGGCCAGCCAAAGAAGAGGAAGGAGACCAGCAGGATCAAGTACAGAAACAGGGGGATGGGGGATGGGACAGGAGGACACAACAAAAATTTTGTATAGAAATGTCACAATAAAACACACTTCTTTGAATGCCAAATTTTAAAATTATTTTTTTAAAAAGTACACAGTCTTGTTTTTAACAGTTGAGTAGTATTCCATTATGTAAATGAACCACATTTTCTGTATCCATTCTTTGGTTGAAGGACATCTGGGCTTTTTCCAGCTTCTGTCTATTACAAACACTGCTGCTATGAACATAGAGGAGCATGTGTCCTCGTGGTATGGTGGAGTATCTTTTAGGTATATGCCCAAGAGTGGTATAGCTAGGTCTTCAGGTAGAACTATTTCCAATTTTCTGAGGAAACTCCCGATTGATTTCCAGAGTGGTTGGATGGAACTAGAAATATCATCCTAAGTGAGGTAACCCAGACTCAAAAGGACATACATGGTATATACTCACTGATAAGTGGTTATTAGCCAAAAAGCTCAAAATACCTATGACACAACTCACAGACCATATGAAGTTTAACAAGAAGGAAGGCCCAAGTGTGGCTACTTCAATACCAGTTAGAAAGGGGAACAAAGTAATCACCAGAGGTAGAGGGAGGGAGGGACCTGGATGGGAGAGGGAAAGGAGAGGGGAAAAGAGAGGCAGGGGCAGGTGGTGGGCAGGGGGAGAGACAGGAGAGAAGCCCAGAAGGCCAAGAGAATGAATAGAAAAATGCTGCATGTGTGGTGGGGGGGGGAATGGGAACCTCTAGAAAGTTCTAGACACTAGGATGTGAGAGGCTCCCAGGACCCAATAGGGATGACCTTAGCTGAAATGCTAAGCGGGGAGATGGAACCTAAAGAGGCCACCTCCAGTAGGTAGACATGACCCCTATTTGAAGCATGGGGCCACCCACCCATCTTCAAATTTCTTGAACCAAAGTTATTGCTGTCTAAAGGAAATGCAGGGACAAATAGAGAAGAGGCTAAATGAAAGGCCATCCAGAGACTGCAGGCCCCAATCCCTGACACTATTACTAATGCCATGTTGTGCTTGCAGACAGGAGCTGTCCTGTGAGGGGCTCTACCAGCAGCTGACTGAGACAGATGCAGATACTTACAGTCAACAATTGGACTGAGCCTGAGGACCCCTACGGAAGAGTTAAGAAGACTGAAGGAGCTAAAGGGGATTGCAACCCTACAGGAAGTAGGAAGACCAACAGTATCAACTAACCCAGACCCCTCAGATCTCCCAGAGGCTAAGCCACCAACCAAAGAGCAAACACAGGCTGGTCCGTGGCCCCCACTACATATGTAGCAGAGGACTGCCTTGTCTGGTCTCAGTGGGAAAGGATGCACTTAATCCTATACAAACTTGATGCCTCAGAGAAATCTGAATAGGCCTGACAGCTACCAGTTACTATTTATGTATTTATTTATTTATTTATTTATTTATTTATTGGCACCATCTACCATGAAAGTGGAGAAAAAAAGAATAAAGGCATATCAGGAAAGTCAGTTTTATATTAATAGTTCCATAGTTCCAAGCAAGCATTCCTCAAACAATTAACCTGAGTTGCTGGCAAAGGGCATTGCCAACCATAGGAAATGTGCAAAGGGGTGTTATAGCCAAGATCTGAGAGACTGAAAACAGCTCAGCACACTCCAAACCAGCATTCTGTATAGTCCATTAGAAACAAGTAACAACAAAAATGAAGCAAAGGTGTCAATCTGGGTTCTCCATCACCTCAACAGCATTCACTCTTTTCTCCAAGCCAACTAAAGATAGCAACAACAGTGGAATTCCCATACTGTAACAATGATGGAATGGGGCTAACAACTGTTCCACTGCCAATCCTATAAAAGTATGTCTTTTAGCACATTTTGTATATTAACAAAATTCTCATGACCCTTAGTGGTTACTTTAACAACCCTAAAATGTGGTTCTCTTTTATGCCCATTTTACAGAGAAAGAATCAAAGATACAGAGAGTAAATGACTTGTCAGTATAGAATACTGCTATCTACTCCATACACATGTTCAACTGTTTGTTCACCATTCATTCAACTGATATTTCATACTCATGTCTACTGCAGGCATGATTATCAACTTATATGTAAGAAAACCAGGGTTTCAGTGAGATCACAAGACTTAGCCAAAACCTCCACAGGCAAGCAGCAAAGCCATGTTTCATGAGTCAAGAGTTCCTGCTCACCCAAACTAATACAGGCAGTACGGAAGCAGCACAGAACCCCTGCCGCTACAGCCCCCTGATTTTTGACAGAGAAAAATACCTCTTCAATAAGTAGTATTAGAATAACTAGGTATTCAACCTCTTCTCGGCATATACCCAGAATATCTTCCAACTGGTAATAAGGACACATGCTCCACTATGTTCATAGCAGCTTTATTTATAATAGCCAGAAGCTGGAAAGAACCCTGATGTCCCTCAATA
>NC_034608.1:10107168-10108425 GCF_900095145.1 Mus pahari | reverse complement strand
GGGTATAGGGAACTTTCGGGATAGCATTTGAAATGTAAAGAAAATAAAAAAAAAAGAACTAGGTATTCAAATACAAAAGAATAAAGTTAGATCTCTATTTCTCACCTTTTTTCCAAATTTTTATTAGGTATTTACTTCATTTACATTTCAAATGCTATCTATCCCCCAAAGTCCCCTATACCCTCCCCCCCCCTCTGCTCCCCTACCCACCCACTCCCACTTCTTGGCCCTGTCTCACCCTCTATAAAGATCTGTTCTAAATGGATCAGACATCTTTCTAAGAAAAGTGAGGCAGAGAAGAGCCAGGCAGGTTGCAAGGGGGTTGGGAGTGGGGGCAGCCTTTCCACAGGATGAAGGTTGATCACCTTTACAAGAGGACATGTATATATACATAGGTAACTATAGATATTTTTATGGTTTGACTGGGAGTAGGGTATATTGTTTTCAATAACTAGATACTGTTTCAGCAAATGGAGCTGAAAGTTAAACTTGGGTTAAGCAATTCTTTATGGCTTGGTGCTATCACCCAATGCACCGTAACTCAATTCCTCATGATATGAAGCCATTACCCAACAATTTTAAGACCTGAAACTCCTGTTAGAGAAAAGAAAATTTAGGGTAATCATTTTAAGATACAAGAATTTTCTGAGAAGATACAGGGTTTTCTGAGGATTCCAGATACTCAGGAAATAATGTCAAGAATTAACAAATGGAATTACAAGCTTTAAAAGCTGTGCATAGCAAAGAAATAGGAGTGAAAAGATACCCTGTAGAATTAGAGAAAATCTTTGCTAACTATATCTCTGATGGAAAATGAACATGTACAATACATAAAGAACTAAAGAAACAAATCCCAAGAAACAAAACCCAACCAATACAATGGGCAAATAAAATGAACAGTTGTAAAAAGAGGAAGTATAAATAGCCAAGTAATTAAAAAAATTATCACTAGCCATTGGGTAAATATAAATTTAAAACTACATTGAGAGTCTACTTATTCCAGTAAAATGGCAGCCATTAAGGAAACAAGTTAATGTTGAGAAGTCAAACCAAAGAGAACCATTATATAAGTTTGGTAGGAATGTAAATTAGTCCAAGCACTATAGGAATTAGTGTGTAATTTCCTTAAGAAGAAAAAAAGAGTTAGCCGGGCGTGGTGGCGCATGCCTTTAATCCCAGCACTCGGGAGGCAGGGGCAGGCGGATTTCTGAGTTCGAGGCCAGCCTGGTCTACAAAGTGAGTTCCAGGACAGCCAGG
>NC_034608.1:10091550-10107043 GCF_900095145.1 Mus pahari | reverse complement strand
CAGCCTGGTCTACAAAGTGAGTTCCAGGACAGCCAGGACTACACAGAGAAACCCTGTCTCGAAAAACCAAAAAAAAAAAAAAAAAAAAAAAAAAGGATTAAATACAGTTCTACCCTAAGAACCAGCTATACCACTCCTGGGAACTTTGCTAAAGGGTTCCATAGAGACTTGCACACCAATGTCCACTGTAACCACAATAGCTGTAGTCATAACAGCCAAATTATGGAACACTCCCAAGTGTCCATCAACAAAGGAATGGATACAGAAAATGTGATCTATGTGCACAAAGAACTTTTATTCACCCATAAAGAATGTAATAAAGAATATGTCACTTGCAGGAAAATGGCCAAAACTACAGATTATGAGATGAAATCTCAGGCCCATAAAGGCAAATATCCCATTCATGGTTCCTAGGTTTTTATATAGAGGGGGAGAAGGAAAAGAGGGGCAACAGTAGAGGGAATGAGAGGAACAAGGTCAAAGTATATCATACAATGGAATGAAAATCTTTTTTTTGGTTTTGCAGTACTATGTTCAGTGAATATATACCAATATAATAAAGTGCCAGCAAGAAGGGGTTTGCAATCCCATGGGAAGAATAACAATATCAACTATCCAGACCCCCAAGAGCTCCCAGAGACTAACCCACCAACCAAAGAGCACATACGGAGGGACCCATGGTTCCAGCCACATATGTAGCAAAGGATGGCCTTATCGGGCATCAATGGGAGGAAAGGCCCTTAATAAAGGCTCATAGGAATGCCATGGTGGGGAGGCAGGAGTGGGTGGGTGGGTGGAGGAACACCCTCACAGAAGCAGGGTGAGAGGGGTTGGGATGGGGAATTCCGGGGGAGGGTGGGAAGGGGAACCAGGAAAGGGGATAACATCTGAAATGTAAGTAAAGAAAATATCTAATAATAAATGAATTAAATAAATAGAAATTATTCTGGCTGAATGGTAAAATAAGTTCCTCAAAGATTAAAGATTAATTTTATTGTTTTGGAAAATACAGAATTCATTAACAATGAAAGATCTAGTTAATTTCATTGACACAAATTGAGACAAATGGTATCTTTTGGATATACCCTTCTCGATTGTGTAATTTTTGAAACAGAAATAGTTGACAAGCTTTAGGGTTAAAACATATTTAATGTTAGTATATACTTAAGCCATGAAAGAATGGGCCACAGTGTTCATCTGGGATGAGTCTTCTTTATTACTGGTTTTGTTGGGTGGCCCTGGAAGTTCTACAGGAGCACACGTGGAAAACAAGGTGTATTCATGAGGGCAGTTTGAATCAAGCTATAAAAATCACGAATATCACCAGTACCTTTCAGACTTGCATTTACTTATCTCACACCGACTTAACCATTATAACATGTCTTGAAAGAAAATAGGAGCTGAAATTGTATTCAGGTGATCTTTTGAATAAAATATTTCTAAACAGAAAAAAAAAAGTGCCAGCATGACGGCTCTGTGGGTAACAGTGCTTGTTGTAAAGCCTAATGACCTAGGTTCATTCCCTGGACCCAAATGGTAAAAAGTGAGAACTAATCCCAAGTTGTCCTCTGACTTTCTCATGTATGCTATGGCATACATACAAATAAATGAATATAGTGAAAATATAGTTTTTGTTCTCCAATGAGGAATAAAAAAATTTAACTTAGGCCAGAACATTGAAATACTACTTTCAAAGAATTGCTTAAAAGCTGTACCAATTCAACTAGTGTTGACCTTGCAACAATGACGTTCTAAAAGCTAGATAATGGCAGAGTAGAATGGGGCATACCTGTCATCCACCACTGGGTATGTGAGGTAATGAGTTAAGAGGACAACCTGGGCTACATAGCAAGCCCAACTAAACAAAACAAAATCAGACAATGGACCAGCCTCTTGTCAGTAAGCACACACCTGAAAGTCTCTAGCCAGTCATACTATGGGGACCCCACTTCTGCCAGACTCTTGCCAGGTTTTGAAACACAGTTTAGAGTTTTGGCAGCAGGAAGAATAAAGACACTAGACTAGCCACTAGCTGTTATTCAAGCAAATAGCCCCAATAGCTCAAGCCATCTTTATTTATACAAGTTCTAAAGCAGTCAAGCATGAGCAGTTTCAAGTTGTTTCTTTTTAATCATTTTCCAAAAATCACAATACTAATCCATTTTAGTTTCTTTCCCACTTCCTTGTTTTCACTGACCTTTACCCATATCCAAGCATTATTTAACCATTACCTCGTATCTAACCATAAATTTTATACTGCAAGCCAAATGATTTTATCTATCCAGCCACATCCTATTCATACTGTATCTAGAAGAGCAGACATAAACCCTAAGACTAATCTTTATAAACAGTATGCTATATTTTCAAAGCAGAGAATATGATACTATACCTAGAATATTTTCCAGGTATAAGTCTAATAATTTCTAAATGGTTTACATACCACTTTTATGTTAGCAGCAGTTTTTTTAATATGGTCCTGTTCTTTTTTTATACATTCGCAGAATGGTAATAATTGATGCCCGATTCTTAACTGTTAGGATCAAGTTTCGTTTCTTCCTGGCAGTGTCTACTCTCACTTTTATCTCCAGGGGAGATTTAGAATTCTTTGTTAATTTTTTTGCCCCCAAAGAGATGTCTGACCTTTCCCACCCTTCATCTTTTCCTTATATGTTCCCATAAGTATTTAATAGCATCTCTTAAGAAATCATCTCCTAAATGCATAAAATGTATTAATCTCTTCTCTAAAACACTTAAGTAAGCAAGGATCTTTAACCTAAGTGACTTTCTCCAGCTTACTCATACGACTGTGGAGACAGCCAGTAGTAGGGAGAACCAGTTTCTATGTTCCAAAAACAAACAAACAAACAAACAAAAACAAAAAACAAAAAACCCAGGTTTAATAAACTACAAACTTTAGAAACTTTAACACTCTTCCGAGAGGCTTTTGTTCCTAGTAAAGTCAACTGCAATCAAGGAAAACTACAAATTACCGTAAACAGAGCAAAACCCTGGAGGGCCTGAGTCACAGGGATCTCAGTAACATTCCCACTGGCCCTTGCCAAGTGGGCAGGAATCTCCAAAGGCCTTGTCCTGAAGAGCTCTATTTGTAAAACATGGTTACAACATGACTTTTCACATTTCCACAATATTTTGTTAATCCCTAAACCTACAAGCATCTGACCAACGATCCCTAACCTCTTTGCTTCCCTAAACCCAAATGAGATCAGTGTTCATGGCTCTGCTGTCTCTAGCTAGAGCTGTGTGTTCCCTTGCTGAACAGCCTGTTCCTCCAGTTTCATACCATGGTTCTTCTTTCAGCTTCTGTACGCTAAGATAAAGCTCTGCCTTCTGGTATTTAATCCTGGAATGCAGGTTTAATCTCTGCTGTCTGCCAGCCCTTACTTAGGCAGGACTTAACTTTGCTTGGGAGAAAACTGGCTAGAGAACAATCACCACACACCTGTAATTTGTCAAGAGCTGGATGTTCCTGGCAGCAACCTGAGCAGTGACTTGATTTTGTTGCCAAGATGGCAAAAAAGTTGCAGACATGGCAGTGGGCAGTGTGCCCAGAACAACTCCAAATGACTAGCTTTGTTACCCCTTAATCTCTTTGGTAGCTGGCAAGCTCACTTTTATCGTTAGTGAGCTGAGGGGTGGGCCCACGAAGAATGTAAAAAGATCTTCAGCTAAGCATAGAGAGATCTCTTTATATTATAGTACATGAGCAGCCTAAAGGTATGGAGGGCACAGGCCAAATTTCAATCCACTAATTGCTAGATGAAATTTGTAGCAAGCAACAGCATCCTGTTAAGTTTTTCTTTCTCTAAAAGACATAGACAATAATTGTACCAAAATAGCTTCAAGGGAAGAATTGGATGAAGTTATGCATAAGACATTTAAGGCTAAGCATGGTTCACTTTATGCCCACATAGGAAAATATGCTGTGCTCCATTCTGTTAGACTGTTTAAAAATGCCTTGCCGGCATAAAACACTTCCCAGCAAGCTTTGCTGCAGGTTATGGTCATGTGACTGAGACCTGGTCCTTTTGATTCTCCATGAATTGGGACTGCTGCTTCCTAGTGTGCATTCTTCAACCTCCCATGATGCCCTCAGACATACACCAAGACAGACCTATGACAACTTTTAAACTGAGCTGGATTACATCCTCTGGGGAAGATTCATGCACCGACCTCTCACCCAACTCCAGATTTGTCTCTTCAGTGTTCACATATTCTAGCCAGCAGCTTGATACCTTCAGTTGCAGACTTGATTGTGGCAGGTTCCATTATCTCATAGGTGCACAAGAGGCTTTCATGGCATAACTACTGTGAATATGTGGCCTGAAGCAGACAGCAGACAGCCAAGACCAAATCTTGTCTTGACCCTCCCCCATCACCCAAATGGTAGAGCACAGTGCCTCCCTGTTAAATGAAGATCATTAATAAACTAGTGGGGCTCATTGGTAAGAGTATGAGAGGGAAAACACCAGTAAGTCTGTGCCACGGACCGACTCAGTCGAAACACACACCCGTGCGGGAAGCAGGGTCTTTTGGTATGCAGGAAGGCACTGGTCGCGGTGCGAAATGACAGACAGACACACAGTAGAGCTATATGCGTCTGAATGCGTTTTACTGTTCAAAGGCAGGCAGTTATATAGAGAAAAACTGGCAATTATATCCATAGAAGTAATTACTAAGAATGACTAAGCTTTCTGGCACAGGGAAATACAAAATCAATCAGGCAAAAACTTCGGAGAACAGGTACAGAGCATCACATCCATTAATCAGAACATCTGTAATTAAAGATAAACTTTCAGAGGTTCAAAAGTTCGCGGGAACATTCAGTTAAGGTCCCTGTGTCTAAACTCCATTGATGACTATCCATCTGTGATCCTTATCACCTAACTTCCTTCTACTGAGAGTCTTCAGGCACACTTTAAAACTGGTAACTGATGCTTTTCATGCCAGAGTGTCAAAACCCTCTTTACCCACACATTTGTAGCCATATGAATATATATATATATATATATTGTTGGGAGGTTATTATTCCAATGTATTTAAGTGATAAATGTATAATTAATCAAAAGCAAAGCAGGGGATCTTCTGAAAGGCAATCATGGCCAGTGCTGTAGTTCAAAGAATGAACTCCTAGTGAACCCTCACACCTGGATGCTCGCACCTCTAGCTATCAAGGACATCTCGTAAGTAAAGGAACAGGTCAGAGAAGAGTCACACAGGCAAAGTTTGCCATGAGAATATTCAGCTCAGATCTCTCCGACCAAAGAGTCTCACAGCGAGTTCCATCTTAGACAGCCTTGTCATACACAAGACTTTTCCCAGTAAATATCACAGAGCTTCCGCCGGGATTGCAGCTTGGCTATGCGAAATCACGGTGTCTAAGTGATTCGTGTGATAAGTCTGGAAGGTAGAAAGCCAACTGGTTCAGGCTCAGGTTTGCACAACTGGATCCCATGAGGGCTGTGCTGGCCAGGGCCCTTGATTCCAGTGTTTCAAGGTTCTTCTGTGGCTTACCTTATACTGGACAGGATGTCAACTGCAGTCAACAGAAGACCCAAAGGACATGTTTTTTTGTACATGTGTGTGCTAGGTATGCTCAGTGTCAAGTGTCTTCCTTAATCATGTACTCCTACTGTATTTTATTTTTTATTTTTGAGGTGGGTCTGGTCTTTCACTTAATCTAGAGTCTGTCAATTCAGCTGAACTGTCTGGCCAGTGAGCCCCAGGTATCTGGCTGTCTCTACCACCTCAACTACTGTGCCTGGCTTGGAGGGTTCTGGGGAAGACTGGACTTTGGTATTCACATTTACAAAGCAAACACTTTACTGACTGAGCTATCTCCCAGGCCCAGGACAACTGCTTTGAATGGGGTTTTATGGGGGCTAGCTGCTACGTCAACTGGACACTAGGTAGGGTTCACCTGGGAAAACAGAACCTTGACAAAATGTTTCCATTAGGTTGCCTGTAGGCAAATCTGTAGGGCATTTTCTTGACTGGTGATTAATGTGAGAAGGCCAACTGGGCAGTGCCACTCTTGGGCTGGTGGTTCTGGGTGCTATAAGAAAATAGGCCAGGCAAGCCAGAGGAAGGAGGCCAGTAAATTAACACTTTATCTGTGGCCTGTACATTAGTTTCTGCCTCTGGGTCCAATGACTTCCCTCAGTGATAGTGATGTAGGTTTATAAGCTGAAATAAACCCTTTCCACCTCAAGTTGCTTTTGGTCACGGCGTTTTATCACAGCAATAGAAAACCTAACTAGAGCCATACTATGTCCCACAAGAATGGCTTTAGCTGTGCAGATCTGGGACTTTGCCTGGTTGTCTACCCTACCCTCCTAGACCATGTCTCCTCCACCAGAAAGCTGCCAGGGCCCAATTCTTTCAAGGACCATCTCAAGAAAACCGGGCTTTCTAGAAGACTTTCCCCATCATCTTAGGAGCCTTTCTATCACATTTGCTAGAGTTTTGCAACTTGCCTGTATCTTCTCCAACCTCAGGTGACCTTCATGGGATCAAACTGGCTAGGGCTATCTGTACCCCCTGTGAAGACTGAAGCACACAAAAGAAGGAAAGGGACACAGGGGTTAGACTAGCAGTGATGCCTAGTCTCTGGTCATGTGCAAAGGAGGCTAGCACTCAGCCAGTACTTCAGAGCACCTGTCATACATCAGACATTATGTTGAGGTCACAGCCATAGCAAAGCAGCTGCTGTCACTTCCTGATCTTGTGGAGTGATGCCTGAAATGCTATTCTAAAGATTGAGGTGATGTCTGGTGACAAGACAATAGGTGGCACAAATGGGAACCACACACCTGGGCACCACTCTCTCCCCAAAGCATGGGGACCTTGTTAGAAAGATGTGGGAGTGATTGCCTGCAGAACTGAGAGTACTAAGTGCTGATGCTCCTGGCAAGGGTGCTGGCAGTTTCTGGGTCCTCCTCTATAGCTGCAAAAGAGAGCTAACAGTGTCAACCTGGCAGAGTGCTGGGAGTTCAAAGAAACTAAACCATGAAAGCTCTTGATTGCTGCTGTCCACTGACTAGCACCAACAACATGTAGCAAATAAAATGAACTGTTCTAGTCCTAAGTGGCAATAGCCATGTTTTGAGTGTTCCATAGCCCAAGTGGCGGAAGCTGCCAGACTGCAGGGAACTTGTTCAACACCTGTGTGAACTCAGAGCCATACCACAGAGCTCAGTGTAGACCTCCTCACCAAGGAGGCATCTGAGAAGTCATTTATTGAAGAAAATGAAGCATCCCAGCCCCAGGATCTCACCCTGCGACTCCACACACACCAATCAACACCACCAATCCAACAGTACCCATGTTCTCTCAACCTCCACCCAGGCCCAGGAGAGCAGGAGGTTAATAGTCTTCAATGTCGGAGTCCAAGTCTGAGCTTTGTTGGTTCTGAATCTGACTCTGCTTCCGATACAAAGTGGCAACCTGAGGAGAATGGGAGGAGGGGTATCAGCAGCTCCACAGTTAGCTCCCATTTCTACAGCTCCTAGCCAGAACCAACCCTCTGCCCAGGGCCTCACCTGGTCACTGGTAGTGGCCTGCTCTGGCTGCTTGTCTTCACGGACACGGACGAACCGAGGAAAACGAAGAGAGATCCCTTTTTCTTTGTCCACCTGTGAGAGAGGACAGTAGTGGGGGGGGGGGGCTCTGCTGGGCTTCAACTGCAGTAGGCTGACAAGTGACACCCTATCTGATCTCTTCTTTCTTGACTTGAGCCTTACCTCAATGGGGCTGAGCAATGGGCTGAAAGGGTTAAAGAAGGTGTCAGCATGTTTGAAATCTTGGTACCTGATGTACTGTAATACTCAGAAAATACAAGATTCTATACTTACTTATGTTGTTAGCATCCTAATAACCATGAGTGCTGAAAAACAGTCAGGGATTTAATGTCAGCAGTTTTCAGGAGCCAAGCAGCAGTTACCACAGCTCTCTGTGAAGCTATCTCTTTCTCATCTATGAACACAGGTGCACAAACTGGCATTTCTGTGAGGCTTACATGGGTGATGTGCCAGTTATTCAACTATGGGTGAGTCATAGTAAGGTAGGACAAACGTAGCTCCTTGCACTTGGTGCCAAGGGCCCTGGTTCTCTACTGCATAATAAGTATAAAAAAAAAATTAATGAGGTAAACCAAGCCTGGTAAAACTTGCTTGTAATCCCAGGTGCTCAGGAAGATGAGGCAGAAGAATCTCAAGTTTAAGAACTGTGTGGGTTAATGAGAACTTGTCTCTAAATAAACAAAGATAATAAAAATACACAAAACAAAAATGTAGGGGGAAAAAGAGAGGTATGGCAAAGCAACAACACCTCAGTGAAAGGACTAGGTTGAGAGATAAAGCCCCTACCTAGAATCGCCCAGTGAGGGGCTGGGGGGCGTGGCTCAGTGGCAGAGCACCTGCCTAGAATCCCCCAGTGAGGGAGGGGCTGGCAGCATGGCTCATGGGTAGAGCCCCCACCTAGAATGAGGGGCTGAAGGCATAACTCAGTGGTACAGCATCTAGAATCACACAGTGAGGGCATTTACTAGCCAAGCAGTTATCTTAAGCACCAAGAAAACCCTAAAAACCAACAACAGCAAAACCCTAGGAGGTCCACTTGGCAAAATACAAGTCTGCTTCTACTCGGAAAGTACATACCAGCCAAGCTTCAGGACAGGAAGAAGAGTCAAAGAAAGAGCCCTTTAAGTTCAGTCACACTGTCTCCTGTGTGCTGCTCACTGACTGCTGGATCCACCAAGACTATATCACTGATCTGTTCTGACATACGGACATTAGCCATGGAATTGTAAAACATGGTACCATGATAACTAATTCTGGGTGACTGAAGTCATGAAGGAAACACTGGTGAGTCATCCTGAACTTCTTTTTAAAACTAGGTTCTCAAATTACTTTGGAGACAAAGGTGAGATGCTATCAAAGGCAGCAATGCCATTTTCTTCTTTTATAGCTGAGAATGATGTCTGACATCCAAATATATTCAAGGTTTTTTGATTAGTCTACAGGAAGAGCACATCCCATCACCTCTGCCTTCCTTCCCTTCGAGAGTCCTTCCCAGACCCCAGAACTCACCAGGCCCCGTGCAGCAGGGTAGATGGGGGACAGGGAAAGATCAGCACACTTCACCTCCCACACAATGCTTGGGTCCAGCCAATGGTCTGGGGCCACTGCCCCATCAATCCTCACATAGGGGCGTGGGGTAGGCAATACCAGGGCCTGCAGTGAGCAGAGGAAAAGAAAATGAGTTTAAATCTCAAAGCCAGGACCCAGGCTTAGAGGGATGGAGATTAGGGATGAGAGGAGGGGAGAAGAAAATGGAGCAGTCCTTAAAGTCAAAAAGCTAGACAAGGAATATCAAAGGGAAATGAGGAAAGGAAGGTGACACATTGGGACTGAGAGGGACACTAAAATTAGAGGCAGAAGTCCAGAGAGACAGAGACATAAGACAAAGACACAACACACAAGGGGAGGAGAAGTTTTTGAGGGGGGAAGCGCAAGCCTGGGAAACAGCAGAGAGATTTCTAAAAATGGGACAGAGATGGGGTCAAACCTCAAGATACCAACACACAGGGCAGAGCCTCACACCCTAAAATGCCTGAGCCCACTAAGAAAAAAAATCATCCTTCTTTAGAGGCTCATGGCACTTCTCAGGGAAAACTACCAGAGACAATGACCACATGTGTGCTGGGCTGGGACGTGCAGTCCCTTGGATAACATCACCAAGAAGTAGCTGGTAGATCTGGGACTTGAATCTGAATGTTCTGGGATCCCATGAAGCCAGAGCCCTACACAGAATTAAGTGTGGTGAGAGGCACCAGGTGGTCACAGGGCCCACCTGCAGGCTCTGGTGATGTTCCTCCAGTTCCTCGTCACTGAATCCAGTTCCCAGCTGCAGGAGAAAATGGCAGATTAGAAATTCATCTGGCTAGCTGGTCCAGCACCTAACCCTGTTCTGCCACCTGAGATGAAGTGATGTTACTGAGCTATCAGTCACAATTCCCTGCCCTGAAAGGCTGTACTTGTCATGTACTTTCCTTTGCTTTCTAAAAAAAAAAAAAAAAAAAAAAAAATCTACTCTCCTCTGTTGAAGCTCTCCAATGTTTAGGCAAGATCTCTATCACTAAGCCACATTCCTCGCCCCTCACTGGGGTATTCTAGGCAGGGGCTCTACCCCTGAGCCACAGACCCAGCCCTTCACTGGGATATTCTAGGCAGGGGCTCTACCTCAGTCATGTTCCACGCCTCTCACTGGGACATCCTAGGCAGCAGCTGTACTGCTGAGCTACATTCCCAGCTTCACACCCAGGATGGTATTGGCCTTCTAATTCCCTACCTCCCAAGTGGCTGAGATCACAAGCTTGCACTACCACTTACCACTCCTGCTCTTAACATTACCAAGGCAATGCTATAATGGGAGTAGTAATAGTCTGTGCTGGCAGCTACCTATAACTGCTTATGTAAGTTTCTAATTAGACAGGTGCTATCTGTATTAATGGCCTTATTATTTCTTGCATTCAACCGTAACAATAGTGCTTTTAAAACTCTACATAAATATTATAAAATGGTAACATACTAGTGCCCAAAAATATAACAAATTACAAGCTACTTGATCACATGGGTAAACATGTAAATTGTCACTCATTTATTCAGAGTTGATTGAACCTGCACATGCATGATGGCAGGTACATCCCAGAGTAGAATTACATCCCTCCCAATTCTGTGATCAGCACCCAGTCCCCAGGACCTTGCATATAGCCTGAAGCTCTTCACTCTCCTCATCGTAGGCAGCCAACAGGAAGCCTCCATACCGGCCAGCCCGCTTCCCTCGGCCCAGGTAGGCGCCAATCACCACAAGGTCCAGAGTGTCGCCCACACCATCAAGGTAGTCCTTCTTCAGCTGGAGGGGGGAAGTAAGGAATGAGAGAGGCAGAAGGGTAGATGGGATCTTGCTACTTGAGGTTTGTACTTAAGAGCTTTGAGGAAGAGAAACAAGGCTCATGGGAAGTTGTAGGCCAAAATGCTTTTCAGTTTGAAGCAAAGCAAATGAGCTGGAGGTATGTGAGGGGCATCACCTTTTGCTTTTCAGGTTGAGATGGATCTGGATCCTCATGCCTCAGCCTCCAGAATGCTAGAGTTATATATAATATGGACCACACACCCAGTTTGGAAATTATCAGTTCCCAAAGAGCCAACGTTAACTCACTCAACTTACCCATCCATTCAAGAAATACTTAAGAAGTACCAGTTGAGTGCCATACAGGTACTTAAGATTATGTGGAAAAAAGTGAAATATTGCTAAGGCAGGGAAGGTTTGTACACAATGGCCTAATTCTAGACAGGAGAAACAGACCAGAAGAAAGAAAAAAAAAGTGTACAGCAGGACTGGATTGCACAGCTCCCAAGAGCCTCCATCTGTCATCTTGTACCAGAAAACATTACCTCACTCTCCACATTTATATCCAAACCTACATCCACTAGCTTATTCTCTAAAAAGCAGCCAGAGGACCCCTAAAAAATGACAACAGGATCACATGACTTTCACTAAGATCCTGCTGGCTTCCTGAAACCTTTAGAAAAGAATCTAGTTACATCTCACAAGGCCCAAGGTGCTACAGTCTTACAGCCTGCTCCCTTGACCTCCCCTGCTCACTCTGTGTCCGACAATACTAAGCCTACAACACCTCTAGGACACTGCACCTGCGGCTCTCCTGCTCACCTACTCTACCCTCTTCACATAACCCACCCCTTCCTGCTGTCCACTGCTGGGCCCAGATGTCACATCCAGAGAACTCTTCTGAACTATGCAGGGCCCTCTCAAGACTCTCCCTAACCAAGCTCTTTCCATGAGCTCACCAGAGGCAGGTTATCCTGGACACAACCTAGAAGCCTCTCCTTTGTACACCTCATGCAACAAGGATACAAGGGCAAGGGACATGAAGACCAGACTTGGCTTCCTCACCATGATATACCTAAGGCTTAGGCTAGGGAGTTCACAGTGAGTTCCTGGAAGAGCCATTAACCACGCTTTACTTCAGGAAGACATCTGACTGGGGTAGAATCATATAATGGAAACCCACACTCATTAGGGAGTGGATGGAGACTCTATACAAAGTAGGGATAGACATCCACACTGGGAAGGACGAGCACAGGCCAGAATCACCTTGAGCCAGTTGTGTGACCTCTTGGCAATCTCATAAGTGGCATCAACATCCAAGGTCTTCACCATCAGGCCCTCACAGGAGTCTGTGGGAAACATGGAAGCCTAACTAAGGAAGCAGTGGCTCACAAGATACAAGCGGGCAGGATTCCAGGTAAATCTCAGGGTTTGGGAGATGGGAAAATGGTCAGCACAGACACAGCAAAGCTTCAAACCTTGGGAGAGAAGAGTAGTTACACTCACCCTTCACTGACTGCTCCAAGAACTCAGCAATCTGCTCGGTGTCCTTGGTGTCCAAGGAGGTGGCGAAGACAAACTCACCCTCTGTTTCCACGAAGTTCTCACGGAGCAGCTGCCTGCGTCGAGACAGAGGCTGGCGAACCAGGGACTATGAGGAAAGAAAGTAGACAACACTCAGGAAACAAAAGTGGCATAAGTCCAGACCTTGACAGCATACACAAGGGTCACACATAATGATGTGGTTACAGAACGCCTTGGGGAAGGAGGAATCAACAACCAGCAGGACTGTTGTATTAGAGCTTTAACTGCAGATGAAGGAATCAGAAAAAGGCAGACCCCACTAGCATGCTGAACTCTGAAAGACCTATTGGGGACCCACCAGCTTCCTGGTAACAGATAAACACTTTGTGAAGTTATAATTTAGTTTTTACTTATTATTTGTTTATCATAGTATGTAGGTATGGATATGGCATGGCATGCATATGGAGGTCAGATAATTCTGTGGGGCCTGTTCTTTCCATCCATCTTCACACAGGTTTCAGGGCCTGAAGTCATGTCATGAAGCTTACCTGTCAAACACTTTTACATGCTGAATGCCATCCCACAGGCCACAGTTATTATATTTTTTAACCCTGCCCAACAAGGGTTAGGACCATGAAGTCCATATACATATCCAAGAGGATCTTCACTATGCTAATGAAGGACTGGAAATCACCTTCTAAGTGAGAAACACATTAGTTAATGGAATGGTCCGTCAATATCTATAGAAGCCCTGTCCCAGATACCAAAGTTCATATATGCTAAGGTAGGTCCTTTATAAAACATGGTTCAGTAAGCTGGGCAGGGGGGTTGCCTGCTTGCTAACTTAAGAAGGCTCAGGCCAGATCACACATAAACAAACTTTATACATACAAACAGGACAGATATAACCTGAGTGAGATGCTATCTACCATGGGAAGGCTAGCCTCTGCTCACCTTTCTTCTCTACGGTAAACTCATCTGTCTGGTGGATACCATCTGCACTCTACGGGTTCAGTTAGCCAGGACCATACAGAACGTCCTGATGGCCCAGTATCAGACTCAGATCAGGACCAGGACAGATATTTGACTGGCACTGGCCAGACAGAAGACATCAAGAGAGAAGCAGAAAGAGGAGGCAAGAAAAGAATGAGAGACCTCACCACTCAGCCCAACCCCATAAACACACAGGATAATTTCTCACCAGGCTGAGGTGGGAATGATTTCTGATGCCCTAAAGTGACCATTTTCAAACTTTCAGTCTCAAGAACCTTAATAATCTTTTTTCTTTTCTTTTCTTTCCTTTCTTTTTCTTTTTTCTTTCCTTTTCTCTTCTTTTCTCTTAAAGAAGAGTCTAGAGATATTTATGAGCCATCAGGTCTCATAAATACTGTGCATGTACTTTACTTGTGAGCCCCAGGCCTTCACTAGGGGATTCTAGGCAGGCAGAACACCTGAGCCATGACCCCATCCCTCACTAGGGGATTCTATGCAGTGACCGTACCAGTGAGCAACACCCCCAGCTTGTTAAAATATACTTGAGGACTCTATTTAAAGAGCTTCTATTTAGGGGAAAAGAATTGGGGAGTGTGGGGGGGGGGTCACACTTCTTGATACTTGTGATACAGAAATTTGAAATTTAAAGACTTGTGTTAATTCATTAAAAAACAGTACATCCAATACAGCCAAATAGCATTTGATTTCCCTTTTTTGTGTTCTGCAAATGAAGCTTGGGGCCTTGAGTGCAAGCCAGGCAGGGAGGTAGTCTACTTCTGTGCTATACTTCCATATCTCCAAACAGCATGTTTCATAAAATTTAAAAATGAACAGTGAGAAGAGGGAGTACAGCTGAATGACAGTATACAGACCCTTTTGTTCAAGAGAAAAGAAGCTGGCTTTTCCATAGTTCCTGCAGTCATGGAGAGAAAACCCCACTTCATACAGATGTGACAGGAAGAAAAAATCATACAAATGTAAAACCAAGAGAGGAGTCCTCAAAAACACCCTGAGCCCACACTTCAAGAGAGCCACTGCCTGAGCATGACCTCCCAGCTCAGTGCTGGGGTAGAATCAGAAATGGAAGCCAGACAGACAGCTCCAAGCTCACTCCAACCTGCTACCCTGTGGCCACCTGTCACAAAGCAGAACTCACCTCTCCGTTGAGGTAGATGAGGTCAAAAGCATACAGACACACTTGCACCTGTATCTCCGATGCATCAACCTCCTAGTTGGAACAGAATAAAAGACCAGGCATGAGGGGAGGGAAGGTGGCATTCTGTGTCCTATCTCATCACGTCTCAGGCTGATCCCTACCATTTCATGCCTACCCCTAGCTAAGGTCACACTGCCTAGGAGGTAGCAATGCTGCAGGCATTAGCCCAAAATGAGGATGACTCTTGGGAAATCCTGACTTCATCAGCCTCCCTTGTAGCTAATGATGATAAAATGACACAATTCTAGCCAGTTGAGGTACAAGATATGTGACTTCCCCAATAGGGCTTTCATAGTGAAATGACATATTCAGGAAAAGGACCCTTCTAGCTTTCTTAACTGGGATGCTGGGATAAGAATGTGATGGCTTTGACAATGGTGGCCACTTTGCCAAAGCTAGCAGATCTACATCCAGATTCATTCTGCCCCTTAGAGAACCAAGTAGAACCCCAAAGTCAGAACTGGGAGGAAAGAAACACTGTGGCACTGCTCCAGAAGTATATGGGTTGATGCTACCTTGCGCTTGCGCGTGGTGAGCACTTGGAATGGTTGGATCTGCTTCTTTTCTCGGTCCCAGGCCACAGCCTCAGTGTCCAGAATGAAAGATGTGACTGAGGGGTGTTTAATCTACAAAAGGAAGAGGTCAAGACAGAAGCAGGCCAATGAATTCCTTTACCCTCCCATTGCTCTCACAAACCACAGCTGACACAAGAGTACTCACCAAGGTACATTAGCTTTTCTAATGACTCGTCATTTGGTACCACAGACCAGACACAGTGACAGCAGCCAGAGAAAACTTCCCTCTTCTCTTTTTTTTTTTTTTTTTTTTTTT
>NC_034608.1:10083277-10091530 GCF_900095145.1 Mus pahari | reverse complement strand
GAAATCCACCTGCCTCTGCCTCCCAAGTGCTGGGATTAAAGGCGTGCGCCACCACGCCCGGCTTCCCTCTTCTCTTAACCACATTCAACTTCCTGTGAACCCAGTACTTCCACTCTGAGGTCTGCCCAAGCCAGACTGTCTCCACCTCACCACACCCTGCCTCAACCACCCCAACTGCTAGTCTCCCGTCCTGCACTGACCTTAACTGCAATAGTCTCTGGCCAGCAGACAGGGTAGTTGTCACAAACCCTGATTATTATGGCTGCACTTGCTGATAAAAATGGTATGCCACTGCCCTAAGTCGTGGAAAACTCTTCATCAGCCCCTGATCCTCTCTCCTTGCCTGGTCCCCTCAGCCTCTCTTCACTTGAGCACATCACCAGGTGGTCTGTGTCTCTAAGGGACAGGTATCTTACAGCACTGAGCCTCTGCATTGCTTGTCTTCCTCCCCACTCCCTTTCCTGTGGTCTGCCTTCCCTGGAAAGCCTTCTTTTCCCAGGCACAACACCAGGAACTATCTTTCAGACAGAGCCAGCTGTGTGGTTTAAGTGCACTGCTTTCTTGACAATTCAAAAAAAGTCCAATTCAAATCTACTTTTCCTTCACTAGGGGTAGGGATTGAACATAGGGTCTTGGGTAGTACATGTCAGGTAAACGTTCTACCACTGAGCCATGCTACCAGTTACTCACTGGTGTTTTCAAGGCAATGTCTCTATCACTGAGCCATGCCTTCAGCTCCTCACTGGTGCACTCAAGACAAGTACACTACTACTATGCCACACTTCCAGTTTCTCACTGTTAAGACTCTAGATCAGTGTTCTAACCACCTAGCAGTATCTCAGCCACAGTTATGGTTCTTACTCAGTCACAGATATTGGACTTTTTCTTCAGAGTCCACTTTGCCCATCTCTAATGAAGGCAGCAAGCCCTGGCTATGTACCACAGGCTATGGCACACAGCAGATGCCTAATCAACACTTGCTAAATAAGAATGGGCATAGAAGACAACATACTGCTTAAGGCCACTTATAGAATACAGCAGAACTAAGATGTGCTCAGTGGTTAAGAGTGATGTTCTTGCAGAGGATTTGGGTTCAATTCCCAATATCCACAAGGTGCAAAGAAACCGCTGGCCTAAGGCCCAGCCCTGCTCTGCCTCTGAGCTATTTATAAAGCTCCAGATGCTCACAGGCCTGTGTCCTTGTGATCCTCTCTCAACCTCACCACTGGATAGACTCCAGCCTGATCCAGGATTCTACTAAAGTCATTCATAGGGACCTGTGTTAGACTGTATCCACAGTGGGGGGGAGTGGACTGGGTGGGACAAAAGCCTAAAACCCTCATTGTTTCTGTCTGGAATGTGGTGGCTATGGGGAGACAAGATTGGTGATGAAAAACTGGCCAATCAAAGATAGTGGAGTCAGAACAGCCTACACCTGCCTCCAGATCCAAAAAATAAGCAACATCTGCTCAGGCCACACAGAAACCAAGTTTGTTACATACAGATATATATTTTCCAGACTCCTCCTAATGAACCCCACCCCCACAGAATCAGGTTGGTCCAGAGGGGCCGTATTATAACCCAGCAAGCAGATGCTCACCTTGGGGATGCGGCTGATAATGTCAGGATACTTTCCTGTGTTGTCTTCCTGGTTCCTGCTGAAGATCTTCACTTCTCCACCTTCCAGAACGTGTATCTACCATCACAGAAGGAAGAGGAAACCAAGCAAGTCCTTCCTATGTGACACTGTCTTCAGATCTCACCTTCATTCACAGGTTGGGAGGCTCAAAGAGCTGCTACGCAGGTCTGAGCAAATCACCTCAAGTTTCCTGATACCTGTAACCTGTGTCTGGCATTCACCATCTTTCTTTTTCCTACTTTTTTTTAAACTTATATTTAAAGTAAATGAATGAGTGTGTGTGTGTATGTGTGTGCATGCACATGCACGCGCGTGCCACTTAGGACCTATACTGAGTACCTTCCTCATACAAGAAGGGCTGTAGTCGCCCATACCTGTGCTCGCTGCCCATCATATTTATATTCGCAGGTGAAGTCGGCCTCCTCAAAGCGTTTTAGGACCTCACTGACACCCCGAGTGGGATGAGCCAGCATTGGTTTAAGAGGGACCCCTGGAAGGAAAGAAAGCATGTAAGGGGGGTGACAGAGGAAAGGCAATAGATAAGGAGTCAGATAGAGGGAGAGGCAAAAGCTACCAATGTGTCTCTGAACCTACTACTCACTTCTGCTGACATAAGGGAGAGGACTACCCACATTTCAGAAGAGAAACTTGGGTCCTCATACCAGCCTCCCTGGAAGCTAATAAAGGCCATCAATAGGCACAGAAGTAACAAGTAACAGAACAAGTAATATGGTCACATCAGTCATATCCTTTACAAGAAATGTTACTGCCCCCCTTTTCCTGATCATATAGGCTTTAGAGTGAAAGGAAGCAGATAGAAGGACGAGATAGAAGGTCTGTGAATGAACACTGGAGCACATCCACATGCTGCCACAGCTGCCTGCCTTGCTCTGAACATGTATGTACATAGCAAATTCTCTGTGGCCAAGCCACTGCCTTCTGGACATTTTTTGCTGCTGCACTCCATGCCCTGCTCAGTTCATAAGAAAGAGCTGAAGGGGGAAAGATAAGGGCCTCAGCTAAGGGAAGAAGTACTCAGAAACTGTCTGGGTGCAGTTGTTCACACATGCTCCATGGAAGATAGCTGCCCCAGCCTTAAGGGCCCATGGAGCAATACCTGGGCTCAGCTTGCAGTGCTCTGGGAGATGTTCCAGGCCATGTTCCAGCAGCACAGGGATGATTCGATCCAGGTCAGGAACCTCACTAGGGATGGGTTGGAGAGAAGACAGCAAGATGACAAGGTCTTTTGTTTTCTTCCATGGTGCTGGGAGAAGGGGTAGAACCCAGGCCTTGGGCATATGAAGAAAATGTTCTGCTGCTGGACTATACCATACCAGCAACCCAGATAGGACAGACCTAAGCAGGCAGTGGCAAATTCCAGGGAGTGAATTCTAGACAAGCACACTCTTTGCTGCTCACTGGTATATTCTAGGAAAGGAGTCAAGTGCTAAGCCACAACCCCACTCCTTGATTTTATAAAGCAGGATCTTGCTACATATCCCAAGTTGGAAGAGAACTTGAGATACCAAGGGTATACTGAGATTTCAAGTGTGTACCACTACACCCAGCCCATGAAGGTTCTTTCAACAAACTCCTAACTTGAAAACTCTGTCTACATATAAACGCAAGAATAGAGACCCTCAGCCCATGCCTGGGCTCTACTTATCTCTATGACCATGTCCCCAACTCCTGTCACCAGGTGTCCTCCTCTCAGTCACCACACATCATGCTGATTGTTTTCCTCAGCACACATCCTCCATTACTCCTTGCTCATGTCCCAGTGACTGTGTCCCACTCAAAGCTATTGCTGACTTATTCAGCTAGCCTGGGACCAGGCAGAGTGGGTTGGACAGAGCTTGGCAGATGGTGGATGCTTCAGAGGCTGAGCTACTGTGAGATCTGTGAGAAATTCATCATTGCTATGTGCCCAGCACCCAGGGAAGTCAGGCACAGATCAAGTGCGTTGGGGACATTTATGGAACTGTTCACTGTCCCTCTTTCCTCAGGCATGGTCACCAGGTCAGTCAATGGTCCTAGGTCAACTGCTGGCCAAAGTTATGTCTGGCTCACTATGAAGCCCTAATATTCTCTGTGCTGGTAATATCTATTGTGAGTAGTCACCAGTCTCTTCTCTGGGTACCTTAGGGTTATCTTGTGCCTGCAGTCCTCACATGCTAGCTCTGCCTCTCACTGCTCACAACCAAGTATCATATCATCCCTTGTTATTATGAGTCCCATGTCAGTCCCTCATGTATTGGTCATTATTCTCTCCCAACCCTGCATCTCACCAGAAGGTCTGCTTCAAGATCATGCCTTGTTCTTCCAACCACATCTTTCTGGCCTCTGCTGTTTTGCCCTTCCCAGCATCCACCACGGCTGTGGGAAATTCTATGAAAAGACCAACCAGCAGCTTATTAATGAGCAAGACCCCTCAGTAATTCAAGGGTCCAGGGTCACAGAGTGTGGTGTATGGCATATGACAGGGCAAGGAATGAGGTAGGCTGCCCAAGTGCATTCTCAGAAGAGAATGTGGCAATAGATGGGAAAGAGAAACCCTGATAACATAGTGATGGGATAAAAATGGGTTAGAGCTACTCACCTTGGCCAGGGGGTGTGAGGCTCACAGCCTGGGCAAGAGCAGCCAGCACCGACTGCTCAGCTAGGCCAAGGCGCAGCCGCCCACTTAGGGACCTGAGGATAGAGCAGTAGGTATGAGCTGACTGGCCACTCTCATCTTGCCCTCCACAATTTGCCTGCTTCTGTCTCCTAGCCTCCACCTTTTGTGGAACCTCTTCAATATTCAGACAGTCTTCAAAGCCTCAAAGGGAGTCAAGGTATCATATAATCCTTAAAAGATAAGGATTCAGGACCAGATAGAGATGGCCATGACCAATGGCCACTGGGAAACAAAGCAGGAATTTCACAGCCAAGAGGGTAGAGGCTTGAGGACAGCAAGTCACAGGCAAAAGGTGAAACAGAACCTGACTCTGTTAGTGAGTGTGACAGTCAAAAATCTGGCCCAGCCCAGGCTGGATAGCTACATTGCCTGCAACCCACCTCTATCAGCTGCTACACACACTCCAGTAGAGTCACACGCGACAGGCCCCCAAAATGTGGGTGCTGTCCCGAGGCGAAAAGTTCACGAAAACTTAGTCTCCTGGAACCATGGCATCCTGTATAATGAATGCGCCAATGTCCTTGCCTTAGTTGGCAAACGGATCTGTGTGCTTTCCCTTAATGTTGCTTTATTATAAGTGCCCCTATTTGACATATAGCTAAGTTAGATTCCTAACCAGTCCTAGGCAGTCCTTGAGCGGACCATGGCTTTGAATTCAGTAAGAATGTTGCCTATTCAGTGACATTCAGAATTGCCTCTAGTATTGTAAGAGAGATAAGGAAAGAAATTAGGCATTACTATCTACTACATGGAGGAACCAAAGTAGATACTTACAACTACAGTTAGCTGAGTTACACCCATTCACAGGAATTTACAATGGCCTAGGGGGAAGGTGGACTATACAATAGACTACAAATAGGAACTAAGGCAAGGGCAAGAAGCCCTGTCCCCTAACTTCTAAGATTAAGCTGACCTTGGGTGGGGCTGTTTTTGATTCCAGTGGTTAACACTGAATTTTATCCCAGCTGGTTCCTCCCAGTCCTTTGTGTTTGCATTCCTCTGTTTTGTGTAAGAGTCATTAAGGTACCTCATTGTACCTTGCTGGTGTGTCACCTAACTTCCCTATTTTCTTCTGTATAAAAAGTTTGATGCTCGATTTGACACATTACATTCAGATCCACACTCCCTGTTTGTCACCCCATATTCGCCGACTCTATGCCCATCTGTCTGAGACCCTGATTCCAACTGATTGAGGGGGGCCAACTGGGCCCAGTCCGTGGCGATCAGCTCCACTGAGGATAATAGATCTACCTCACATAGTGGCTGGGAGACTAGATGGCATCAAACAGTAGGTACAGGGCAGAACACACTTCAAGAGGGATCAGTAACTTTCCTTCCACTGTCATGACAGCTTATGCTGAATGCAGGCAGACATCAGTAATCAACCACAAAATTGACCCTTGAACTCCAGGATCTTTCTCTAGGCAGCATCACCAATGGAGAATAGTTAGCCCATGACAGGTATGGTTTGATATGAAATGTTCTCCACAGGCTCATACTTTGAATGCTCATCTATAGCTGTGGAAACCTCAGGAAATGGGGCCTACCCAATGGAAGCAGGTCACTAGGTCACTATTTAAGAGGTTATACAGGTCTTGGTCTTGGTCTTACTCTGCTTCCTTGTCTGCTGTGATGTGAGGAACCTCCCCCACACACTCCTGTTGCCACAAACCCTACCATGCCTTCCCTACCAAGATAGACCCAAACCGTCCAAGTCATGAACTAAAATATTCCTTTCCTCCATCAAGTGGTCTAACCATAGTAATACAAAGGTAACTAAAATGGGCTTCCAATGCCAAGCCAGAACTTGGTCAAGTTGTTATTTTTCTCATGAGAAGGCAGTCAGGGTGTCTGCAGTGTCTGCAACTGCTAAGTGCTCATAAACTAGACCCATATGCCTCCCCACTCTCATGAGTCCCATGTTTACCTGGCAATGAACCGGGCTTCTGAGTGGCGGCAGGCAACAAAAAGGCCCTTGATAATGTCCATCTTCTTGGCCATGGACTAAACAAAGTAGAGAATAGGCAAGGAACCATCAGAGAACATATTTCAGCTTTGGAAAATCTGCCACTGCCATGATCAACCACCACCGTCTGTTGTGGTGTCTTAATCTGAGAGCAATGACAATAAGCCTCTCTCCCTTTGTCCAACAAGCATTAACAAGTGTCCTGACACCCAAGAGATGATAGGTTCTCCAGAGAAGAACGGAAAGAGACTGTAAACTGCACAAGCACTAACAAACACTAAGGTACACAGTCCCCACCACAGGCTTTGTTCTGGGTCTTGGGACATTTGGAGGTTGGGATAAGCCACCCTGCTCTACTTACAGCACTGCCAGTGAGCCGGGCAATGTCACAAAATTTGGTGAAGACTCCAGAAACAGTAAGTGGAGGTGGAGGCAGCATGAGTCTCTGAGTGCTGCGGCTGTTCTCGGCCACCAGCCCCACATCCCCCTTCTCAGCTACCTCAGCCCGGATGGACTCCAGCTGACGACCTTGATAGAGGCAGCAGTGGGGAAGAAAGTAGAAGAGGACACTGCAGTAACCTGTCTCTCTTCACTGGCTGGATGTTTCTCTAGCTATCTGGACTTAGGAGACTTCCCCTTGTCTAAAGATTGCTTCGTTGATACAACTAGTAAATGCCTGCTCCCATTAGGTCAGTGGAAAAAGCCTAAGCAATAGTCTGTCTGAGAAAGACAAGGAGCTGTGTGAGCACAACCAGACTTGGAGTCATGTGTAGATGGAACTAAAACCTATGGGATGGGATGGGATGGGATGGGATGGGNTGGGATGGGATGGGATGGGATGGGATGGGATGGGATAAGATGGGATGGGATGGGGCCAATGGAGGTGGAAAGGGCTGCCTGTTCAATCCTTAGTTGGTCTCTAGTAGTCCCACCCTCTTGTTTATTGTGTTTCTATTGTTCTGCCTTTTAAAAAGTATGAGGTGTGCCTTGACCTTGCTTATGTTTGAAAACAGAATCCTAATACGGAATAATTGGGGTAAGAGCAGGAGGCTGGCAAGATGGACAAGCAAGTAGTCAAGACAACTCAATGGTTTTCATCACTCCTCTCCATCCCACAGCTCTTATCCCAACACAGGCTGTGCCTCCCCACACTGTATTGCCCAGACCTTGAAACTGTGGCCTTGTCAAGTACTCTTGCATTGGCCTCTTCCTCTACCTTTATCCCCCAGTCCCAACTTTTTCACAAACTTCAAGTGACCCCTCTTGTTGGATCCCTCCTACCTGTGGCCTGGGCAACTGCCTTGAGGAGGACACCATCACCAACACCCAGCTCTAGTCCCTGCTGAGGTGGCCCAAGGCGGTTGAGGCTGAGATAGAGAACAGGGAGCAAGTCTGGAGGGGACAGGGCCACCACGGAGCGCAGCAGGTTGCTCAATGTCTCCACCATCTTGAGCCTGGAAGAAAGGGCCAGGGTATGTCCACCTATGTCAAGGTCAGTGAGGTGCGGCATCCCAGGAAGTTAGAAGGAAAAATGAAAAGAAGAGAAAGGAGAAGGATAAAGAGCCAAGGGAACAATGACAGCTTGCTTGTGGAAGGGTGACTGAAAAAATGGCAATGAAGATGATGGCAATCACAGACAGAGAACAGCAGCCATGCACAGACACTTCCTCAAGAAGGCATTGGCTTTAACCCCTTTCCATCACTTTTAACTGATGGATTCATGCCCACTCTGAGACAGGTGACATTATTATCCCCACTTTACAGGTAAGAAAATAGGCACAGAAAGACTTGCCCAAGGTCAGGAAGCTAAGAAGCATCAGGCTGAGGGTCAGGCCAAGGCTCTAGGACACTCAAGCCACTGAAAATGATGGCCCTGTTTCCTGTAAATGCTGTTTGCCCAACTTATGTGGTGTAGTGGCTATTCCTGGTTGTCAACTTGACTATATTTGAAATGAACTACAATCCAGAATT
>NC_034608.1:10033387-10083266 GCF_900095145.1 Mus pahari | reverse complement strand
AAAAAAAAAAAAAAAAAAAAAAATCAACTGTTGGATGTTGGGATGTACAGACACCTTCCTCCCCAAACCCATGTCTGCTCAGCTCCAAAATGTGACATATCTGGAAGCAGGAACTTTGTAGGTAAGATTAAGGATGGAAAGAAAAGCATGCTAGGTAAGGGTGAGCCGGAAATGCAGGGCCTCTCAGAAAAGGACGCAGTGATGCATATTAGCCTAAAAATGCCAAGGCTGGCTGGAGTCCCAGAAGCTGAAGAAGTTGGGTCAAGTTCTCTTTCTAAGCCTCAAAGAGTTAACCTGCTTGCCAACAACAAAATTATTACTTCTGGCTTCCTGAAATAACTTTCTATTGTTTTAATTCACCTAGTGGCAATCTGTTTCTACTGCCCTGGGACAGCAGAAGTGAAAGAGTGGGTCAAGGTTAGGAAAGGAACAGGAAAGACTCTACCAGGTTGGCAAGAAGGAGGCTGCACAGTGAAGCAGCCAGGCTCTCAGCCTTGGGGCCAGCTGAGCAATGGAGTACCAGACCAGCAGCATCACTTGCAGTGAGAAAACATTGTCTGAAACTAATTCTGAGGAAACGGGCTACAAATCCAAACTGAGAACCACTGAAACCTTCAGCAATAGCAAAGTCACAAAGGACACAGGCAGATGGAGGGGATAGGCCAGCTAAACACCATAGGTGAGAATCTAACAAGAAACCAGGACAGAAAAGGGCAAGTGTCACAATGCAAATAAAAGTGGGAATCCCTGTCACTAACAGCTGGTGTCAACTTCTTGATTCTGGTCATCTTGGTTCTGACCATCAACAACACAAAGAAAGTCAGTTTTTTTTCTTTAAAAATAAATAAATAAATAAATAAATAAATAAATAAATAAATAAATAAATAAAAGCTTTTAAAAATAATCTGTACCCCAAGATTTTGGCTCATGGGTCAGAACAAAACAGCCATCCTGCAGTTCCCTCCAAGTAGAGAATGTATGAGATTCTCCAAAAGCTGTCTCCTCCTATGTTATATAGATAAACTCAATCTCCATAGAAGACAGAGATATAAGTTCTTCCCTTTACTCATGGGGGAACTGAGGCTTAGAGAGGGAGGCCAAGACACCTGCCACAGGCACACAACCAGGAACCAGAGCAATGCTAACTGTTCCCTTGGCTGCCCCACCCAGCTGCTGCTACAAGCTACTTCCTGGTACTCAAGGTCTTTCCCATGTCCTCTATTACCTCGCTTTGGGGTTACATCCCATGGGAAATTTTTAAAACATTCCCAAGGAAACATTTCTAAGGACAAAGCATTGAGGGCAGCCTAAAGATGTATTAAAATGAAGGAATTATATGTCAGGAAAGCTTAAATCAAAATGGAGAACTGAAAACAAGACTGAGACCGAATAAGGTACACCCCATAAGATTTATATCACCTAGACACACAGAAGAAAGCCCTAGGCATGGGAGGCTAGGAAAAGACGGGATTTATGAGAGGAGATGAGCAAAGGTGCCAGCATGGACAACTGATGCTGACACAGAGCACCCCTGGGGAGGAAGGCTCTGTAGGAGCAGCGCAGCAAAGTCATCCTCACTGTAACTAAGGCTAGACCTCCCTTCACCTGAAATGTAGAAACAAGACTAAAGTCACTTTGTGTGACACACCCCCTGTAGTTCCTAGAATCTGTTTCCTTTTTTTTTTTTTAAAGTGGTACGATCTTTAATAGAACAAAATATATAGCATGGTCTTTTAGTAAGGCAGCAACAAGTGACTAAAATAGTCAAAGTCAATATTTACATTTAAACAAATCAAAGCCAAAGGATGGTGAACTCTTGTTATTTCGCTTAGATGACCAGGAGACTGAAAAGAGTAGGAGGGGAGGGGCACCAGGAGGATGAGAGAGGGGGTGAGGCAATGCTGACTAAGGGGATGAGCCCTAGGAGCTCTTCCTCCTAAGCATGCAAGTGAGACCAAAGGCTGAGGGCCACTAGGAGAGAACTCTGGCAGAGACCCCTGGCTGGGATGGTGGTCAAGTGTGTTATTGGCCTTGTAAAGGGTAACAGGCTAGCCATAGAATCTGTTTCCTAACCCTGCAGACGTGACTGACATTCAACCTCTGACACTGACAGGGGAGGTCATCTGAAAAGGTCCAGAATGGCACAATCAAGTTACAATGAACAAGAGAGAGTTCTCAACAAGAGAGAGTTCTCACAGTGCATTAGTGTTAAGACATCTGTGTTCAACTGCATTCATAGCTATCTCAGCTGCATGCAGCCTTTGAGCACAGGCTGGCCCCACTTAGACCAAGAAATTATACCATCAAAAACTATGCTGTAGCCAGATGTAGGGGCCCAGATCTTTAATAGTAGCACTCAGAAGGCAGAGGAGGTGGATCTCTTGAGTTCAAGAACAGCCTGGCCAACATACTGAGTTCCAGAACCACCAGGGTTACATAGAAAGGCCTTATCTCAAAAGTCAAAAGAAAAAGAAAAGAGAAGCTCAGGGTCTTCTCAGGCTGGGCCTCAAAATTAGGACACCCATTTTTGTGAATGGACAATGACCAGGATAAGAGGTGAGGAACGACTGAAGGGCAGGAAGCAGCACACAAGGCCATGCTGAGAACAGAGTCACAAAGAACCTGCCCCCATGCCTGAGTACCTAGCAGAAACCTCCTCAATCTTCTCAAATGTCCGGGCCACAGCGAGAAAAGGGACCCTGAGAAAGGAAAAGAAAAATGATAAGCACTTGAATAGGCCATAACATCCTGTAGCCACCCTGCCCCTTCACATCTTCCTGGGGGATAAATGCAGAGGCAACTATCCACTATCCCTTCCCATAATTCTCCCAAAACAGAGATGGGAGAGATGTGACAGCTCTTCCAATAGAGGCCAAAACAACAGCCTCCCATAGTCACAGGGACAGAACTTAAAACAGCATGGGAAGGCTAACCCCTTACTTCTGGCCATGTTTCCAGCAGGCATCTTCAATAGGATGATAGTTATTCTTGGAAGGATTATAATTTGTTGGATCCAGGGTTCTAAGGAGGCAAAGAGAAGTTGAAATTGGATAACTCTGGGTCTAAAAAATGTTTCTACTATGTGTTGGGCCTGGTTCACAAAGCCAAAGGTTAACACGTTCCTATCTCCTCACTGTTGACAGAGAGGCCCTCCGGGGCTTCCAATGTAGATGTCTGCTACTTCCAGAGCATGCGCTCAACCTGGTAAGCTCATTATGGTGGAATCAGTATGCTAAGAACTGAGGACAGAGTGCTGGGTGGTACCAGTGGGCAGAGAGGCTTAAGATTTTGTCCTGGGAACAATGCAGAACCACTCTAGGAAGGTGAGTAGGGGTGAGGGGCAAGAATTACTACCATGATTACCTTGCTGCATGCCCTTAGCCCTTTGGGGAGGGTCATACTGGAGGCTGGAAGTCAGACAAAATGCCTATCAGTGGGTATGCAAACTCCCTAAACAGTTCTTACTCTGCCTGTATCCTAAGGCTTTGCAATAGGTCCAAAAGTGTCTAAAACACTGACCAATGACCAAGCCCTGCAAGAGGAGAAAACCCAAGCTAGGGCTGAGTCATGGACTTGAAGATGCGAATGTGCAAGGAGATGTTTCTCAGACCTGGGCACTGACTCACCCCTTGGTCTCTTCCTTCCTTAGAGTGCCTGACTCTTCTTGTTTGACTTCAGTTTTCACTGCTGGTTTTCGGGGTGCTGCAAGGAAAGACAGGAAGTAGAGGGTCCCTACTCCTCATAGGCCCAACTCCTGTGCCTTGTTCAGCCAGCACTGCCTGAACAGAGCCCCACAGTCTGCTGCCCACACAGCCCAGATGGATAAAGATAAGAAAGGTGCTCACTGAAGAAACTGCTCAGTGTCTTGGCACCTCTAGCAGGAGGTTTGCTCTGTTCCTCTTCCTGAGGCTTCAGTTTCACTCCTGCCTTACACACTGGAATGTTCTCTGTCTTTGTCAAGGTTACTGATTCTGAAATGAGAAGGGGTAGATGGTGATAGAAACAGTTGTTGCGGTTGGTTTTGTACACTGTGTATTCAGATGCTGAGTTCTGTACCCCAAGATCAGATTGTAGTCTGGACATGGACATTGTGTTGACCAATGTGCTGTGAAGAATGTTCCCCAATAATCCCTGATGGGTAATTAAAAAGCTAGAGCTTGTGACTGGGCACCAGAGAGAGGAAGGTAGGACTTCACTTCACTCCCTCAGATAGAGGGAGGTGATCTCAGTTAGGGACCACAATGGAGAGAAGGAAAAGGGATAGAAGAAGACAGTTGCCATGAGGCAGGGAAGAAGATGAGAATGGACCACAAGTACATGCCAAGAGAAGCTCACCCTGAAGATATACATGGAAATAGCAAGACTCATTTGGCAGGTAACAGGCAATTTATCTGGTTATTAATAGACTAATCAGGTTAGAATAGCTCAGAACTTGTGCAACATAATGCCAGCAGCTTGTTAATAACATCTGATGTCTTTGTGTCATTTGTTCTGGAGCAAAACAGTACAGAACGGGGCAGAAATCTCCCATAAAATTACCACTCACTATAAACAGTTTCTAGCACTAAACATTAAGATCCCAAAATCATTGCACCCTATGAGTGGAAAATTGATCAATTCTGACCTTTCTCCATCTGCTTTGTAAATACAGGGCCTCTCTGGCCTAATGTTCACTCCTCAGTGCTAATCAAAGCACAGCTAACACTGGTCGAAAAACGGAAAACTTAAGAATGGTAGTGAAAAGAAACCTCATCACCCAGTTGAGTGGCCATCAGTATGAAATACCAGCTACTCAGGACACTGAGGTAGGGGAATTATAAAACTACAAAGCAACCTCATGGTAAGATCTCAGACAAACAACCCAACAAACAAAAATACAAAACAGAGCTGGGGTGTGACTCGGTAGTAGAGCATCTGCCTAGAATCCCCCAATAAGGGATGAACACTTGGCCCAGCAACTAGACCACTGACTATTCTTACAGAGGTCCTGAGTTCAATTCCCAGAAGCCACATGGTGGCTCACAACCATCTGTAATGGGATCTGATGCTCTCTTCTGGTGTGTCTGAAGATAGCAACAGTGTACTCACATACATAAAATAAATAAGTAATTCTTTAAAAAAATAAAAGAATCCCCCAGTGAGGGGCTGGGACCATAACTCAGTAACAGAGTACCTGCCTTTCCCACTAGTGAGAAGACTGAGGTATGGCTCAGAATTAAACATGTGGCTAGCATATCAGGCCCTGGGTTCCACCACCAGCATTAAAAAAATAATAAAAAAATAAAATAAAATCTTAGCAAGATTCATATTATGTATATGCCTAAAAGTGTCCTTGCAAAAGTGACCGAGGACACAGGGGTCTCAAGGACACCAAGGAACAGAAACTGCAAGAATACTCCCTCTTCTAAATCCTGTAACTAAGCTTAGATATTGCACTTAATAAACACCTACTCAGTTTGTTGTATCTGACACCTATGATGTCTAAAAGCATTTTATTTAAGGGCTCTTTCCTCTCTTCCCACATGCATGGGGTAAAATAAGCAATAAACCCAATAGTAAAAGCAAAACCTCTGATTATCTTGGAGTTCACACTGAACCCAAGTTGGGGAATCTGTGACTTGTTTCAGTGAACCACCCTCCACAGACAAGTGATGCCCCAAGCAGGAATCAGGAAGCCAGAGGAATAAGCAACTTACCAGAGGACTTTGTGGGCTCAGAGGGGACTATGGGCTGGTCCCCTTCTTTTTCTTCCTTCTGTTTTATGTCTTCAGCCTCTGTGAGGCTTTCTTTTGGGGTCTCTGTTCCTCATGACAGACAGAAAAGTTAAATGGAAGTGAGGCCTAAAGGCACTCCCACCCAGTACAGTCTGAAGCGGAAAGGTCACAAGTCCAAAGCCTGCCTGGACCACAGAGTAAATTCCATTTTTAGTTTGGGTAACTTTGTGAGACCCTGTCTCAAAAACAAGATACTGGCATGTAACTCAGCAGTGGAGCACCTGCCTATCCTGTACATTTTGATTTACAAACGTACTAAAAAGTCATACCACCAGGGTAATGATAAAATTACAGACACTAACCTGGGGGAAATTTGCCTTAGAACAAAGATACTCCTTTTACTAGGAGATACTCAAATTGCCAAAATCTCCAACTTAAAGTCAATTTTTTATTGACTACAAACTGCCAATAGGAAATCAAGCCTCCTCTAAATAATTCAAACCTGTCATGGGAAACTGAGCCATATGGAGATTTTTATTCTCACATGAACAAGATCCTGGCTAGGTCAACAGGTGCAACTGATGAATCACACACAGCCCCCATGATCAACAGTTCCATCTCCATGGCTGTTTCCCTGCATTGTACCCAAGATAAAGGGAACCCTCTCAATGGTAATGACAGTCTTCAGTCTCCACGGGAACACAGTGACACCTACTGGACACTACACGCACAAACATGCTCCTCTCATCCTGCTCTCTCACCTTCTTCTTCTTTCTTCCTTTTCTTAGCTGTTTTGTTTTTGTCCTCATTCTGCTCCTCAAGAGTGTCTTGAATTGTCCGTTTGGGGAGCTGTTTCCGTGCTGGAAAGGTAAAGGGAGCACTGTAGCTGACCACCGGTTTGTCTATGTCTACCCCAGTGATCAGACACACTGCCTGATGAAAGTGGAGACAGAAGGTTCTGGATCCCTATCCTCTTTTTACCTATCATAGCCACCACCCCAATGTACACCTCGTTTTCCCAGCTCTGAATCTGTGACCTTGGGTGAGTTATTTATTCTGCCGGTCCCTCGCTTTCCTGCATTATGAGAAAGGAAACAAGCTCCAGTAAATGATAACGGGATGTACTCAGTACCCTCAGCATGGAGAACCTCGAGGATCCAGCCACTATATTCCCCTCTAGCACGTGCCACATGCTATCCTCAAGCTGCCTCTTGATACCACACTGTATTCTCTAGAAACACCAGTGTTAGAATTCCCACACATGTCCTGTTTTTCTCAGTCTTTGCACCTGTGACACCTATCTGGGACAGTCTCCACTTGCCTTTTCTGAACCTTCCCTAGGCAACATGGACAACTGACCTGTGAACAGCTCTGCCCCAGGGAAGCAAGCGTTCAGGAAACTGCATATGTGATGTTAAACTTGAGCATTTAAAGGAAGAAAACAAAGCCAAACTGGAGAACCTAGTTCTAACTATACATCATGATCTGAGTACAATTTCAATTCTAAATTACGAGCAGTCTTTTTTAATGCTGAGTGTGGGTTCATATTCATTATAACTTGACTAAATCTGGAATTCCTGTGTCTGTGAGGGTGTTTCTGTTGAGTTTTAACTGTAGAAGATTCACCCTGAATTTGGGTAGCACCATACCATGGGCCAGGAACGAGGTATATATAAAAAGAAAGGAGGAGAAAGTGAGCTGAGCACCAGCGCTATCTGCTTCTGCTTCCTGACATAATCCTGCTGTCATGCCTTCCCAATCATTATGGACTGCACTGTCAAACGGAACCAAAATAAATTCTCCTATCTTTTACATGCTTCTGGAAGGTATTTTGTAACAGTATGAGAAGGGAGAAAAAAAGAAGATAAATATATACTAAGTTTTCAAAGTCTGACATGCTGTATGTATGTACCTGCCAATTCACACATCGCGTTTAGGGTTTTAAAAATAGCATTCCATAAAAAAAGCAGATTCCCACACCCAAGTGGCTCATGGAAGACTGGAAAGACTTCCCTTGCTGAGACCTGCTTTCATGGAGCACCCTGTATGTAATGCTTGGGTCCAGAGGTATTGCAGAGTTTAGGGTTTTCAATTTCATGTCTGTAGACGGCATTGGCTGAACTGAATGAGTTCTTACAGCATGTACCGGCTTCCCAATGTCCACTAATTAACAGACTGAAACTTTACAAGTACCCATCTCAGTCACTTCAAACCATCAGAGCATGCTCAGTCCTCAGATCACATATGGCCCTCACCTGGCCCTTCCCCATACCAATTCTTCTACTTCCATTTAGGTCTCAATGTCTCAAGTGGATTCTCTAGAATGTTCTCCAGTCTCTTTATTCAGTGTCCCCTTGATCTCTGTGGTCCCTGTGACAGAATTCCAAACTTAAGTGACCCACATGTTCCTAATTCACTCATACAACCTGGAATTCTCTTCCCTTCTTCTATCCCACCTGGCTCCCCTTGCCTTTCAGGGGTCAGCTTGGTTGGTTACCTGCTCTTCCAGAAGACTCCACACTTGCACTCTTGTGTTCCTACTCAGAGTCGTGTGCAGCAACTATCACTCCCATGACAATCACAATTTCCCACATACACCAAGCACTGACTGGGCCAAGTCAGGCCCATGAACTTTACATGAATCAGCTTTTAATCCTAGCACTTCTGGGCAGTTGGCACTGTACTTCAGGCCTCCTGTTCCACAAGTAACGTAACCACACCTCTGCAAAGGTAAGGTTGTTTGCCACAACAGGTCAAGAAGCTCAGAGAGAGTTAACCATGCTCACCACTGCAGTTCTACCACTGGAAGGACAATCACCATGGGTAGTATGGATGGAAGGGATGAAACTGGCCTGTCCTTACCAGTTCGACGCTTTGGGAATCCTGATGGGGAGATGTCCATGGAGGGGCTGCGATTGAAGAAAGGACTGTTCTCTGGACATGTGTCAGGGCTGGGAGGAGAGCTCTGTTCAGAGTCTGACACAGGCTTCTGAAAGAAGACAGAAAGAAGAGTTCTAAAATAAAGAAGATGTATGTCATCACCTGGCAGTCGCAGCTACCACATGCTTCAGAGCGAATGGGCTCAGCCTCTCATGTCTAATGCCATTTCTGGTTCCTTAATCCCATCCCCACCCAGGCCACCTTCTCTCATGTAGGTATCATTAGACCCACCATCATAACTTTTAGTGTCCCAGAATCACGCCATTATGAAGACCAGTATTAATTCTGTTTCTTAAAGTAACAGAATCTTCCTTTTACACTTACAGAGATGGTGGCCTTACTAAAGATCCACCAACTTCCCCTGGAGTCATTACAATCGTGGGCCTGCTCCTTTACAACTAGTGTGGTGTGGTCATGAGTCTAAAGACTGCATTTTCAGCCTTCCTTGTAGTTTCAAGATCCAAGGAGAGGACTAATTCTTGCACACTGTCCTATGATGCCTGCCATACACATGGCATGCACTGGCATGTCACACAAATACAGACACACACACAAGTTATAAAGATAAAATTAAGTAGAAGAGGAGTCGCAAGGAAATGTGACCACGGAAAGCACAGAAAGAGAACATAAGAGTGTCTCAGCTAATGGAGAAACAGGCTTCTAGAAAAAACAAAAATGACATGAATGTAGTCTTCCCCTAGAGGCTCCAGAAAAAGGCCTTGTCCACACTCTAAGATAATCTACTCCAGGTACCTGACCTACGTAATTACAGGATAACTGTGAAACAGCCCGCACCACGGGTATGTTCTCCATGAGGTACTTAAGGTAGGATGATGTCAAGGGGCCAAATGAGCCCCACCTCCCAGAGAAGCGGTAGACTGGAACCCTGTACCCTAACCCTCCTGCTTCAAAGACCAACAGCAGAGACTGCCAATCTCCTGAACAATGTCCCCAGTCTTCCTGTATAGCTACTGTACTCAGCTGCATGGGTGAGTAGGAAATTGGCAGGCTTGAGGTCAGCATGATGGCTCAGTGGGTAAATGTGCTTGCTGCACAAGCCTAGAGACCATAGTTCAGTTCCTAAAACTCATTAAGGAGAGAATACCACAAAGTTGTCCTCTGGCCTCCATGTGCCCAGCAAGGATATACACACATACACACAAAAATGAAATTTAGGAAAAAAAACCAGTAGGCTACTGGAACCTACCTGGACTTTGGGGATGCCAGGGGCTTCATCTTCGTCCTCCCCTTCACTGCTCAGAACCTGGGCTACCTTCCTTCCTGTCCTCTTCACTGGAGAATCACGCTCGGGCACCACTTGATTCCTCTCCTTCAGCGCCACCCTGGAAGTCAGGAGGGAGATGGTGGAGCACATGGCAGGCAGCATGGGGAAATCACCCACAAAACTGCATTCCCTTCTCTTCCATTTCAGTGAGCAATGAGCATTTTCTAGGTGCAAACATGGCATTCACTTTTTTATTTTCCCTTTTGAGATGGTCTCATGTAGCTAGGTCTAGCCTCAAACCCAGTAAGTAGCAGAGGCTGCCTTTGAACTCCTGATCCTCCTGCCCACAACTCACCAGCACTGGGATCATGATGTGTGCCACCATACTTGACTTCATTTTAGGTACTTAAGTATCCTTCCCTCCCTTTCTTTCTCTATCCTATGCCTGAGGCATCCTGTTAGGATATGTCATAAAGAGCTTCTTGCAGGGTTTCTTGCAGGGACAGGCTTGACACCAATATCCATTTGAAGACCTTTTTCTTAGTCACAAGAGTTGCAGCAGGAGACATGATCAGGCAACAGCATAATAGCCTGAAGTCTTACATGAGGAAAGGGACACTTATTCTAAGTCACTGTCCCCTTGATGGCAGCTCTGATCTCTCAGCTTATAAGACACAGGCATGGTGTCATGCAAGCTGGTGGCAGTCACTAAAGTGCTGAGTATCCTCAGAAAGCTCATGGTCTGAACAGAGGCCATCATGAAGATTAGCAACTCCTTACTTCCTGGTCACAGGCACTCATCCTATACAACTCTTACAAAGAGGGAAGCAGGTTCATGCTCAGCACCACAGAAAGAGTCCTACATGCCTTTTAGAGAGTAGAGGAACAGCCATCCACTAGGTTCACCTCAAAACCCAGTGTCCTGAGCTCTGGCTGACACACAGAAAATACTTGACAGCTATTTTCTGAGTAAATGCATGTGTACAATACCATAAACATACAACATATATAAGCTATTTACATATATAATAGTCTCACTTTTGTTATTTAAAAGTAAGCTAAAGTGTTTGTGAATGAGTATAGATTGCATGTCAGGCATTGTTCTAACCACTGGAGCTCTAACAGTGTCAAACAGGCAGACCCTGTGCTCTAGTATGATAGACACTTACCCAGTCCTGTCCTCAGATATATTAAACATCTAATGTGTTTGCTAGATAAAAATCTAATGTGTCTGCTAGATAAAATACATGTGTTTGCTAGAGTACTGCAAACTGGTCACAGTGCTTCCTCTGGGAAGGATTAATGGAAAGAGTTCAGATAAATTAAATGTGTTTGCTAGAGCACTGCAAATTGGTCACAGTGGGAAGGATTAATGGAAAGAGTTCAAGAAATCTTAGATTAAACAACATAAATCCATTTATTTTCATGTGTATGGGTGCTTACACGTATATCTATGTACTGCATGAATGCCTCGTGCCTGCAGAAGCCAGAAGGCAGCATCAGATGCCCCGAGAACTGGAGTTACTGGTGGTTGTGACCACCACCTGAGTATTTGTGAACTGAACCTAGGTCCTCTGGAAGAGAAGTAAATGCTCTTAACTGCCGAGCCATCTCTGAAGTCTCTAGATTTATTATTATCATTATTATTATTATCATTATTATTATTATCATTACCATTACTAATTATGTGTATATCTATGTGCAAATAGGTACAAATGGACATAGGTATTCCAAGAAGTCAGAGGCATCAGATACTCTGGGACTGGAGTTACAGGTAACTGTGAAACACCTGACATGGGTGCTGAGAAGCAAATTGTTGTCCTCTGAACAGCAGTTTGTATTCTTAACTACTGTACCATCTCTCTAGCCCCAAGGTCAAATTTCTTCTTAGTTATCTGAGTTAATGGTTTTAAAATTACCATGTATAATTCCTCATATAGAGACCAATGTTAGACAAACAAAAATACCTACACACATAATTACACTTACAGGCAATTAAAAGCAAAAGCATATTTAAATATATTAGTATAGAATTGTAACACCCACAAAAAGGAAACAACCTAAATACTCTCATAAATTAAATACTAAATAGTTTCTTTAGGATAGCCATAGAAGGGAATACAACATAGAAGTAAAAGAACTGAGCTCCTGTGTTCCTTAGCGAAAAAAAAATCCTCTGTGCTATAATGTTAACAAAAGCAAGCTGATGAACAATAACATATAACATATATAGCATGACCTAAGTAAATCACAGAAAAGAAACATACTTATGCACTTGCACAGAGCAATGTATACGACACAGTGACCTACTTCAACATTTATAGCTTGACTCCTACATGTGCAAAGTGCCTTCCTACAGTTAAGTAAGTGTTACAAATGGCACATCTGGCTGGGCAGTGGTGGCACGGGCCTTTAATCCCAGCATAGGGAGGCAAAGGCAAGTGGGTCTCTGTGAATTTGAGACCAGCCTCATCTACAGATTGAGTTGCAGGATAGCCAGGCTACACAAAGAAACCCTGTCTTGAAAAAACAAAAAACAAAAAGGCACATCTGTTTTTTCACTGACCCAATGCAGAAAGTCTATCGGATATTAGGAACCTTTTTACTCCTGAGGAAGCTGGAACAAAGAAAGTAAAGTTTCCTGCTCAACATCTCAATTTGGAGATTATGAACCAAATGTATTCACATCCATACTCTGGCCCAAGGGTGATCTTGTTACCCAAACAAGGCCACCCTGCATCTTCCTGAGAATGTATGAATCAAAATGTGGCCAACATCGCTACCCAATGGAGAGTGGTTCTAGAATGAATGCAAACAGAACCTTGACAAGAATCCTGTTGGCTGTCTGCTATCTAAATTAAATATCATTTTGAGGCCTGATAAATCTGAAGTAGGTTTTTATCACATGCAGACTAAAGGCATGTGCTGTCCTAGTCCCTTACATACTTTGGAGGGGGTTCCTTCTCTCTGATGCTGCTGGGTGTCTCCTTCTCCGGCTTCTTCACTTTACCTTCTTTTGTGGGTTGAAAAAATGACCTGGAGGAGCACAAGGGGTCGAGTCATTAATAGCACTGATGCTCTGCACACCTGGACAACAGCTGAAGCTCCAGACACCATCCCCAGCCATGCATATTCCTCTACCTCTGTATAACTTTTAGGAGTGTTGGGGGGGGGAGGGGACAATAGTAGTTAAGTGGTAGAGGGCTCCCCTAGCATGGGCAAAGACCCTGGGTTTTATTCTATTCCGAACTTTTGGGAGCATGATGGGGGGGGGGGGGTAAAAGGCAAGAAAATAAAATAAGAGAACAAAAAGCATATAAACAAAGAGTTGTTATCTCAGGACAGGCCATACTCAGCTTCCCATCACATAAGTGCCTGGGGATTTGTGCTTCCCAGGTATCTGGTAGGGTGGATGGTAAAGTCTGAGTCCACTAGTACCTCTTCCCTCCTTTATCTGATACACCCTTCTTTCTCTTAGTACACGAGTGACCAACACTTATATCTACGATACACAGACACATAGCCCAAGTCCTAAAAATTAGTACAGTGCACTGCACACCTGTAGCCACCATGATTGTCCCAAGCCAACATTTGACTACAAATAGCTCTGGGTCAGAAAGGAGAAGGATGTCCAGAAACCATATACTGGACAGCCCAGAGACCCAGGATAGAACTGAACACAACTGGCAGGGGAAAAATGTCAATGAAATGATTCATAATGATATTCTGCTATACTCACAGATTTATGCCTAGCCCAATTATCATCAGAGGCTTCATCTACTAGGAGCAGATGCAGAGACCCACAGCCAAACATTAGGTGGAGCCAGGAGAACCCCACAGAAGACGGGGAGGAAGAACTGTAGGGGCCATAAGGGTAAATGACCCCAGGAAAACACAGCCCACAGAATCAACCAAGCAGAGCTCATAGAGGCTCATAGAAACTGAAGCCGCCATTACAGGCTCTGTATGGTTCTGAGCTAGGTCCTCTGTATCTAGGTTATGGTTGTGTAGCTCGGTATTCTTGTAGGAATCCTAAAAGTGGGACGGGGTATCTCTCTTTTGCCTGCTCTTGGGACCCCTTTCCTCCTAGTAGTTTACTCTATCCAACCTTGATATGAGGGTTTGTGCCTAGACTTATTGTAACTTGTTATGCCAATTTGGCTAATAACCCTGGGAGGCTTGCCCTCTTTCTGAAAGAAAATGGAAGAAGAGTAAATTGAGAGGTGGGGCTGGAAGGAATAAAGGGAGGGGACTATTCAGTCAGGATGTAATATATGAAAGAATATGAGAGAAAAATAAAAATAAATAAAAAATAAAGAGAGGTATCCTGGGATGACTAATCTTGGGAGAGCCAGACTGAGAGAAACATCAAAGGTCACAGAGCTGACCACAGAGAGATAGACCAGACAACATTTTGGTAGACGGATCTAACCAAGCCTGCAACTATGGAAACCAAGTGTCTTCCTCTTTCACATTCTTAAACATGAAGCACTGCATTAGTACACAGACTCTGAACTAGCACTGAAGCTGTCCTGTGCACTGAGGGAGGTTTAGTGCATGACTAACTTCTGTCCACTAGATAGCAAAAGCAGACTGCAGAATCCCTAAACTGTCAGAACCAAAAAATGTCTCCAGTCAGCGCCACGTTTCCAGGGGTCAAAACTGATGGCTGAAAACTACTGCATTAGGGATCCAAACCCTGCAATTAAGTAATTAATTAATTTCTTCTGTGTCCCAGTCTCCATTTTCCAGACTATTCAACTCTAGGAAATTGCAACTTCAGATTTCCCTCAAGGTCTTCTCAGAAAAGGCAGCTATGAAACAGAAAACCCAGGGTTTTAGAGAATGAATTATGTGGACACTCCCTCTTACAAGGAGGAGGGATCACAAGAATCAGGAAGCTCAAAACACTGGAGGCTCGGAAAGTTTTAAGACTCACTAGCCTTTCCCCAAGGGTTACATAAGTAGTTCAGCAAATGCTGAGGGTGAGGGGACTCCTCAGTGGAATTGCCTGCAGGTTGAGCAGACAGCTCCAGGGATGCACCTTTCAGAAGTCATCAGCCATGCTGAAGTGGGCTTAGGAGTGATATAGTTGCCTCTGAGGCATCAGCTTTCCTATAGGTAACACCACACTGTTTTACTAAGCTAAATTTGGGTGGAATCATTTCTTTGGCTTGTGTCATCAATGCCCTTATCTGAGGTGAATGTTAGTTCTCATTTTCCCAGGAAACATCACAACACAAAGTGCCTTGAGCATGGCAAGGGCCTTACATAATACTTCTCTGCATGTTGGCAGCAGAAGTCTCTCCTTTCCTCTCTTGCTCTTTTTTTCTCATCAGTTGTACCTGAAAAAGAAATCCAAAGACCAGCTAAGGATATTGGCTGTGCCAGAGACTAAGACTTGGGAGAAAGGGGAACACAACACTTGTTTTTTTTTTTTGGTTTTTAATTAGGTATTTACTTCATTTACATTTCAAATGCTATCCCCAAAGTCCCCTATACCGTCCCCTCCCTGCTCCCCTACCCACCCACTCCCACTTCTTGGCCCTAGCGTTCCCCTGTACTGGAGCATATAAAGTTTGCAAGACCAAGAGGCCTCTCTTCCCAATAATGATGGCCGACTAGGCCATCTTCTGCTACATATGCAGCTAGAGACACGAGCTCTGGGGGTACTGGTTAGTTCATATTGTTGTTCCACCTATAAGATTGCAGACCCCTTCGGAACACAACTCTTAAGGAAATAAAAGAACAAGTGTAATCAGGGACTACAGAGATGGCTCAGTGGGTAAGAGTGCTTGCTGTTAGAGAGAGAGAGAGAGAGAGAGAGAGAGAGAGAGAGAGAGAGAGAAAGAGGGAGAGAGAGAGAAAACATGAGTTTGAATCCCCAGCACCCACGTTAAAATAATAATGTCAGGCAGGTATGTACATGCCTGTAAACCCAGCATTATGGGGTAGATACAGGTGGATAAAGGCAGATCCCAGAAGCTCACTGGCCGGTCAGCCAAACTAGCCAAAACAATGGTAGAGCTTCAGGGTCAGTGAAAGACCCTATTTGAAGACAATAAGGAAGAGAGTGGTATTTGCACACATGGGACTGGATTCTCATACACTCATGTGCATTACCAAATAAATATATCACATACACAATACCTGGTGTACACACACACACACACACAGCTTTACAATCAAAAACATGCATTTTTTTTTCCTTCGGGAAAAACACCCAATTTTAAAAACCAATGTGGAACCTGGTTAAGATTTATTATTAAGGAAGAGGCTAGAGAGATGGCTCAGCAGTTAAGAGCTAACTTGCTCTTCCAGAGGTCCTGAGTTCATTCCCAGCAACCACATGGTGGCTCACAATCATCTGCAATGAGATGCAATGCCCTCTTCTGGTGTGTCTGAAGGGAGCAACCGTGTACTCACATACATTAAATAAATAAATAAATCTAAAAAAAAAAAAAAAAAAAGATTTAAAAAAATTATTATTAAGGCAAAAAAATTTTAAATCAGAAAGTGGGAAATCTATCTTAATGTGAAATTTTTACTGAGGATATTTAGATTTTTTTTTCACATTTTTATTCTTTGTGAGTTAAGTTTCGTTATCTGCCCCCTTCCCCTTTATATTACTGAAGATAGAACCCAGGCAGGGTCTGTTGCTGCTAGGCAAACACTCTACCACGAAGCTGTATCTCAAGCCCTCCTTGGCTGCTAAATGCCAAAGGCCAGCTACCCTTTCCCAAATGTCCATCCTCACCCTGACAACGTCCCTCTGTCCGCCCTGTTCACGTTTCTCTGCCTCCTCAACCCCATACACACTAAGCAACAAGACCTGACCCTCCCCTACGTGTTTTCAGATCTCCAGTCTTATCCCATCCGTGCCCCTTCAGGCCAAGCTCATCTTTTCCCTGGCTCCTGACACTCATCGCGCCAAGCTTCTCTGGTATTCAAACCGGACCACTATCTGACCAATGACGTCACCTTGCTTTCATTACAAGCGTCCCATTAACACCAAGCATCCCACACTTATTGACAGCAGGCGTCCAGGGTGAAACACTACACTCTTAAACCTTCCTTCCAGCCCCAGGCCGCCCCTCTTCTCTTTGGCGCCACTAATTCTGATGGCCACGCCCACCGCCAGCCTTTCTCCCTAGTCACGCCCTTCCAGGCCGCCGCCAAGTCCTCCGCAGACGCCGAAACTTCCAGCCCCCTGCGGCCTTGGTCAACCAGTCAACCCGTCAGCCAGCGGCTCTCCCAGTACACGGCTCCTTGCTGGCCTCTCTCCTGCGCCCTCGGTCGCCGCGACGTCCCCATTCCCGTCCCGCTGCCCGCACCCGGAACCTGCAAAGCTCACCGACGACAAGGGCTCGGCACGCTCGCCGACCCCAGCCCCAACCCCGTGCCCACGGCCCCACTTGCCTCCCCAAATCACTTTGCGGGACGCCGCCACACTCGCTCGCTCGGAAACGCAAACCAGAAAGCCCCAAATTCGCGCCACACAGATTTCGCGCGCAGTTTGGCGGGAGGGGGCGGAGCCGGAGACGAGCGAGGGCGGGGCCAGCGAGTAGCGCGTGCCGCAACTATCGCCCGGAGGATCTTGGGAGTTGTAGTCTCTAGAGCGTGAGGCAGCTTAGAAATGGGACAGAGTAGGGAGAGGAGGGGCGCTGTCCCGCACAGCATGCTGGGAAGCGGCCCCAAGCCTGTCCTCTCTGTGGATGAACCGGTGAGCCTGCGAGGTCGTAAGGGTGACAGTCGGGGAGAGGAGAAGGGTTGGTGGAAAGCCACCTTGCCAGGCACTGGGGAAGAAAGGCGGGATACCGCGCGGGGCATCCCGGGAGCAAGGGCCGGGCTGGGCTTGGGCGCAGGGCATTGTGGGAGGTGGACGCCGCTTTGGGTTGGGTAGGTGAGTTGAGGGGGAGGGGGCCAGAAGGGTGCACAGCTTTAGGAGTGGAGAAGCGCTGCTATGTGGGATGGTCAGGCCGGGAGGAGCAGCGGAGACACGGGTTGAGAAGGTCTTGAGAGGTGGGAACTGGATAAAAGGGGCTGTGCAAGGGAGAAGAGGCTCAGCGGGACGTGGGGGGGCAGGGGGAGCATTAGTAGTGATTAGTGTCCCCATCTGAGGACAAGGGGCCATGTCCAAAACGAAGATACACATTGAGAATAATAGCTATGTCTGGGAAGAGGGGGCTGCAACTTGACCCAGGAGGAGAATAAGTCTTAGGAGGAGTATGGACCAAAGATGACTATTGGTGACACTTCTGAGTTGAATTTGCCACAAGTGGGCCACACCCCTGTAGGTGAATGATCCCTGACTGGACATGGGCAGCACATCTGGAGATAAGAGCATCTCTGGGAAGCATAAACCACAGATCAAAGTAGCAATTCAAGGCAGTCATATCTGAGGGGCAACAGCTGCATATCTGACACACCTAGGGAGAAGAAAGGTGCATGAGGATTATGCCTGGGATGAGAGATTCGTGCCTAGCTATGAGAGTAGATATGAGTTACACTCAAATGTAGACTTGTGGGAAAAGGGCGCTTCAGATGAATGGGACTACTAGATACTATCAACAGGCATAGGACACACATCTGGAAGAAGGAGAAATTTTAGCAAGAAGCTGGGAATACATTTGCAAAGATGTTCACAGCTGAGCTGAAGGCAAAATATGTAGAAGTGATTCCATTTGTACCTAGAGGTCATATCTAAGGCAACTGGAACTAGGGTTGAAATTGATTAAATGCCAAGTGAATCTGGGAAAGCAACAGGTAAACCACAAAAGTGGAATGGAGATTCCTATCAGGAAAGCAAACAATAAAAACCACTTTGATTTGTCTGAGACGTACCTGAGGCACCCGTAACTGATAAGACAGTCTGGTAATGAAATTGTGGTAATCCAGGTGGAGATGGGTCTGATGTCCAGCTCTTCTCCCCACTTCTACTCAGGGTCCCAGGATGGAGCTGACAGAGCCCTCACCAAGCACAGCCGTGCAGAAGGAAGAACAGGAATTGTTGGATCGAACTTTCTTCTCTTGGGCTGAGTTCAGCCGCTTCTTCGACAAGTGGTGCCAGCAGCGGCTGGTAGTCTTCTCGGTGAAGAGTTCCACACGTGTGGCACGAAGCCCCTGGGCCAACACACCCCCACTCTACAGGCTTATCCACGTGCTCAAGTACAGCTACGTGCTGCTGGTGTGCAAGGATGTGCGCATGCCCAACAAGTCCACAGCGTGGTGCGTGAGCCTGAGCTGTGACCCTACAGGGGGAGGGGAGCAAGGGGTGAGCCAGACAGAGCTTCCTACCCACAGGTTTAATACCAGGGAGAGAAGCCCACTGACTCTGCCAAGTACAGAAAAGCCAGGCAGGACAGATTCAAGGAAGGATACTTACTGAAATGGATACTGAGCCAGGAAATAAATAACCCTTAGTACAAAACAACCCAGACTTGATATACAGGGTTTAGTAGAGGCCATTGTAGAGAGTGAGAGGCATACTGAAACAAGCCAAAAGAAAGGGGAGAATTGATTGCCCCCCCAATACCAGAGCCAGCTAGAGAAGTTGGGGGGCCAGGTTTTGCACACCTACAAAAAGCAGCCTGGAAGACTGAACTATGAGGAAAGCCATAAGAAAGGAAGATATCTCCATTCAGTGTAGAAGCAGATCCTGTTCTGGGAGCTGGGGATATTTTAGACTAAAATCTACCCATCTGGAACTTTCTGACTGACCAGAAGATTGGTGTTAAGAGTAAGTTTATAGGTAGTTCCTGGCAAGTGGGTAGTACCACCAAAGGGTTGGTAGATAGTCAAAGAGAGCCACTTGGGACTAAGGAAGTCTTCCTTGAATATAAGACAAGACAAAACCATGCTTCTATATAGCAAATGATCAGCTCCTGGAATTCCTTTAAGAATTCCCATTTCTGCCTTATTCTACTTTTTACTACATCATGCTCAGAGCTCCACTGTTCTGTCCTGCCTCTGGTGGTCCCTGTGTATGTCTGAGAGAGAGTTTGAGAACTTTAGTTTGAAGCCATGGATAAGAGCAGAGTACTTAAGAATACAGGCTATGCCCTTGGGCTGTCAAATTCCAGCCCTATAGCTTACTGGAGTAGGATACCATTGGGCAATGGGTTTCACACCTCAAACCTCAGCTTTCACATTCCTGAAATGGGGCTGTCACATGTATACTTGCTTCTGAGGACCACTGTTAGGATATATGAGCATGCATAAGAAAGCATTTTACCCATGTCTGGCATCCAGGGCAGCCAATTAAGTGATAGTTGTTAACAGAGTAAGAGCACAGACTCAGGACTGTTGTGTATCTATAATTATTGTCATGGAGAAGATAACATCACCTTCCTGGGCCTCAGTTTGTACATTTGGGAAACAACACAGAAGTATCTGTGTCATAGGTTTTGAATAAATGAATTAGTACCTATTAATTATTTGGAAGGGCATCCAACATGGAGTAAGCACTCTATAGCTGTTCTTACCCAAAGTATATCAACATTTGGTGTGGGGGTATGCTCTGGTTCTTTCTTGTTATTTATTGTAGAAGTGGAGCTTCAGAGGTCTAACACCAGAGCAACAACTTCAAGCATGTGTCCTCACACAACTGTCTAGAGAGTGAGCAGTTGCACAAGAGACAGGCCTAATCCAGAATCTGCCTTTGCTATCAGGACACAAGTCAACATTTAACAACCATTTATTGAGTACCTCTTGTGTGCATGCTGGGTGTTTTGAGACCACAGTTGATTATCCCAGCTCTTGAACCACTGAGAATCTAATATAAGAGACAACCACTAAAAGAATGAAAAGAAGGGAGGAGAAAGCACAACATAGACAGAGGAAGAAAGAAATTTCAAATAGCCACATACAGTAGTGAGAATCAAGTTGAGGGTGAAGATGGGAGGTGGAGAAAAGGAAAGTGGTCCACTCTACTTAAAATCTTTTTGTTTTTTTAACATGTATTTATTTTGTGGGGAAAGAGGAGCATGTCACAGTTGTGTGGAGGTCAGAGAACAACTTGAGGGAGTACATTCTGTCCTTCATGTAGGTACCAGAGATCCAACTCAACCCCTTATCATCAAGCACCTTTACCCACTGAGCTATCTTGTACTTGAAATCTTTGGGGAAGTTCTAGAAGAGATGACCAGTAAACAGGTCCTTGGAAAGTTTATTTATATATATATATATATATATATATATATATATATATATATATATATATATATATGTGTGTGTGTGTATGCATGGACAGTTTAAACAAAAAACAAAAAAACACATGGTGTTTACTATCTGAAGTTGCTGTCCCAGATATTCTACAAATGCCAGGAAGAACCATTGAGCAGGGGTTCTGGGGAATGAAAACAGTGCCCTAAATTTGAGCCTGATGACCCAGTAGAGAGAAAGATTGGTTCCTTGGTGGAAAGCTCTGTGGTAGGGGGTTGGTGGCTAGCTTGGAGACAGTGACTTGAACTCATTATTTCTAAGCTCTTGCACCTGCCCTACCCAGTTGCACAAAGCAGAGCATCTCTGATGCACAATCCAGGGCCATGGCTTAAAGTCTGCAGCAGGGAATGTATCAAAACTGCGATTTGGCAAGGCTGAGGACTGGGGCTTCATCCTTGGGATACTGAGGAGTTCCAAAAGGTTGTAAGCAGAGTCAGGGCTGATTCAGGAAAGTCTCACCCATACTGGTATGGTCTAGAGGACAGGGTTGGGAGGCAAGGAGGAGGCTGGGTATCTGGGAAGTATTTGAAGTAACCCACTTTCCAGAGATTCAGTAGCCTCAAGTTGCTCTCTATATACCTCTAAGTCTCCAACACTAGTGGCATTTCTCCTACCATTGTTCTCTGTAGAATAATATTCCTTAACCCTTCCCAACATACGCCAGCCTTCAAAGACACAGTCTTTAAAATCTGCAAGATGAAGAACCAGTAAGATGTCAAGCCAGTAAGGTGGCTCAGTGAGTAAAGCCTGACCACCTCAGTTTGATCCCAGGGATCCAGATGGTAGAAGGAAACAAATGATTCACACAAATTATCTTGTAAGCTCCATACTCACTCTAACACAATCTTCTTATTTGTTTTTATTTAACAATAAACATGGGGGGAACACCAAACAGATGAAAACCACATCCCTTTAGAAGATTGTTTTGGGAATATTGACTACCATTTGTTAAATGTTTTCTCACCCCTCTAACCACTGTTACATCATTTAATCTGTTGATCAAGCCTGGAAGAATAGCAGTATTTCAGCCCCATTTCCCAGGTGAGAAAACCAAGGCATGGGGTAGTTAAATGACCCACATACACAGTTCCCAGCTGCTGCAGGAAAGCCAAGACTTGGACCCCACAGTCTTGATTACAAATGTCATGCTTTTGATCTTTAACCTCCCCTACCCCACCCATCTAAATTTCAGTCATGAATTGTCAGTATAGGAATTAAGTGTTCCAGTGCCTAACAGTTCTGGGAATCAGCCCATTGGTCCAGTCAAGAAGGATGTCCAAAACATTTCATATGAGCAGTGAATATGTCTTGAGATTGAATGGAGAACATAGGATACACACAGACATCCTTCACACTCTCACCTCAGGATGTGTTAAAATCTACTCTAGCCTGGAATTCATCAGAAAGGACTGACTTCATTAAGGGGATGATGCTGGTGATATGGTCTAAAGGAACAGTAAGTCAAGTGAATATAAAAGGCAAAAGGTATCTCATGACGGATGAAAGAATGCTGGTGGCTGTAAGATAGAAAAAAACATGGATGATCCTGAGATTTCAAAAACATGACAGGCAGCCCGTGGTAATGGGTGGTTTGATGAAATGAGAGGGATGCTGAATATGTTGCCAGTTGTTTAGGTGGGATCCAATGATTCACTCAGTATACACTTGTCTTTGGTATCTTTGCATTGATTCCAGAACACCAGAGTCCACAGGTGCTCAAAGTGTGTAGCATTTGCATATAGCCCATGCATATCTTCCTGTGAAATTTAAGTACCTCTACATGGCTTGTAATACCTACTGCTTGCAAGTGCTTTTAACCCTGTTGTACTGCTGGGGGACATGACAAAGAAAGTGTGTATATAATGTAGTCAGTATAGATGGTTTGGTTTTTTGTTTGTTTCTCTGTTTTTGTTTTTGCTAAATAACTTTGATTCTTGATGGGTTTACAGGTAAAACCAGTGGGTGTGGAGAACTACTTTATATTATTGTTGAGCTTCTTTGAGGACCAGGTGCTGCTATAGGTAATGGGTAAAATGAGTAATTCCTATCCATGTGGAGTTTGCATTTAGGAGTGCTAGCATTACCCGCCCCTATGTGCAGGGAAGCAACTGCTAAAAATGGCACCTTGAGGCATCCATATTTTGTCATGTGAGATGCCAGGACCCCACAAAGGACATGTGCTTTCTGGCAAGATGGATGGCTTCACAGACACAATGGCATCCCCTGAATTATAAGATCTGACTTAGGAGCAGAAACCGTCCAGTCTCAAAGTGACCAGACCATACTCCAAAAAGTGTCTATGAACTCTCCTTAGAAAATAGAGTGCATGGAATCTCGGGAATGTGCCATTTTTGGTGGATCAAATGTGGCTGCATGTTGCTTTGACCTGATACCACTGTGGGCCTATATGTTTTTTACTTATTACAATTTATGTACGTAAGAATTTTCTGATCCCAGCACTGAGTCAGGGAGATTGTAAGCTTAAGGCCAACCTGGGTTGCACTGCATGATTCTGCCTCAAACACCAAAATAGATTACTTTTCTATCTTTATATTTTACTATTTTTAAATAAGGAGGAAAGTCACAAATTATTTAGATTTTTTTTTTCTTTTTAATCTGTGGGGTTCTTGAGTGTTAATGTAGGAGAAAATAGATACGTCATGGAAACTTTTCATCATGCTATTTGTCCTGAGGACAATCACCTGTCTCAGGAGTGATTTGGAGACAATGGAAGACCATTTGTGGTAGAATCCACTATTGACATTTTCAAGACCACTAAAGAATGATCCATGACTTCCTAACTACATAGTAGGCTCTGTAGGTTACAAACGAGGGCCATCAAGCTATGAAGCTTTCGGACTCCATCCAACCTGAAATTTATTTTTATAAAGTTTTATTGAAACATAGCCACACCATTCATTTGCATATACTTGTGTGTATTTGCATATATCTGTTTGCAGTTATATCAACTTTCTCACACTTAACAGAAAATGTTTGCCAACCTCTATTCTATAGGTAAAACCTCCTGCCTGGGGGTAAGAAATGCTGTTATCACACCCCTCCGTAGAGAAATACAACTAAACCATATTTCAAGATATCAATTTAAATAGTATTTTATGAAAATACTATGTGTGTTTTCTAAGATTCTGGGATCAAACCCAAACACTGATTTGTATTTCCTTTTCTCATTGATTGTTTACAATAATGATAACTCCTGAAATTGATTTCATGCCCCAGGCTGGAACCACTGCTCCAAACTCACTCATGCAGAGTGTCATCTAAGAGAGTGAGCTGAGTAAACAACAGGGAAATCATTTAACAGATAGATGTCAGGGTCATGGAATGCAGCAATAACAAGTGGAAATGCAGCAATAACAAGTGGAATGCAGCAATAACGAGTGAAAAGCCTGGGAAAAATCAGCAGTCTTCAAAAGAAACAGAGGTGCCCATTGTCATTGTCTCCTGTTTTGTAACCACCTACTGCAAAGATTGTGGCTTAAGCCTTTTGGTTTTTTGGTTGGTTGGTTGGTGTTTTGTTTTTGTTTTTTTTGAGACAGGGTCTCATGTAGACTAGAATAACTTTGAGGATGACTTTGAATTTCTGATTCTCCTAGAGGTGCAGGAACAAGTATACTCTACACTTTTAGCTTCTAGAGACTACACAAGCCACACAAGTGCTTTGCTTCCTTCTCTGAATCTTTTCTCTCCCATATGAAGATCCTGGTAATGATACCAACCCCTTTGCCGCCACTATCGTCCAGAAGTGTCCCATCTCAATGTACTTAGTTTAATCACATCTGAAAAGTTCCTTGAACAACTTTAGGTGACACATATAGTTATGACTAGGATATGAACAGGATATGACTAGGATATGAACAAAATAAAGGATTTTTTTCTAGAGTGTAAAACACAAATAGGGAAATATATGCACTATGCATATTAGTCATGATAACGTTGCCCAAAATAAAATACACGTGTAAAAAAATGAGAACTTCTATGAATCAGAGGCCAGCCTGGTCTACAGAGAGAGTTCCAGGACAACCAAGGCTACCCAAAGAAACCCTGTCTCAAAATACAAATAAACAAAAACTAGTGTTCAACCCCACATCTTCCAGTCTAGGGTAAACCACTCAAAGGCCACTACTATCTAGTCTAGTAAAGGTGAACTTTGTCTTCCACTGAATTTAATGTAGATGGGAATCAATCTCACAATGGATTGCTCTATTTCTGGCTTTGATGAGGTATATCCACACTGGAGATGGGTAGATGGGAATCAATCTCACAATGGATTGCTCCTCTATTTCTGGCTTTGATGAGGTATATCCACATTGGAGATGGGTAGATGGGANATATCCACATTGGAGATGGGTAGATGGGAATCAATCTCACAATGGATTGCTCCTCTATTTCTGGCTTTGATGAGGTATATCCACATTGGAGATGGTAGTGGTTATTTGGTTCTTAGAGTTGTTTGGTGTAACATTTCTTTAGAGCGTACCAAAGCCTCTTTTCTCAAACTGTGGCTTGGTTTCATATTCTGGCTGGTATACATAGTCCTGTTGTATGCTTGCCAGTCAGTGTCTTAATGCCCATGTGCAGGCAGTCACATTTGATGAGGGTCAAATAGTATAGGGCTCCAAAGTGCCTTTGACACATCCATGACAGGTGATGCATATCTTGATGAACACTATTCTCATTCTTGAAGGTTTTTTTTTTTCTTTTTTTAAGAAGGGGTCTAGCTGTATTGCCCAGTCTACTCTGGAATTCCGGGACTCCAGTAACCTTCCTACGTCTAGCCAGAGTAGTACCTGGATGTACAAAGTTTGGAAGCAGAAATATACTATCCACTGCATGTGGCTTTGAAAACATAGTAAGGCAAAATGCATAATTATAGGTTGTGGTTGTCTCTGAGGACAGAGGGAAGGGAGAAATCATGAAGGCCTCATCTGTGGAGATGGTATTGTCAAACCAAAAGCAGATACAAAACAATCTAAAGTGTTTATTTGATTTTGTTACATTTATTTACTTATTGTATGTATGGCTGTATATGTGTGTGTGCTCACATGTATGTGTAGCAGTCAGAGAACAATTTGCAGGAGCCGTGTCCTCTCCTTTCAACATGTGGGTTTTAAGGATCCACCTCAGGTCTTCAGGCTTGGTGGAAAGTATCTCTACCCTCTGAGCCATCTTGCCAGCCCCTGAATTATTTTGTTGCTAAAATTTTCTGGTAGTGATATAACAAAAGTGTGTGGTCATTTTGGGACAGAGTTAGGTGTGTGGGTGAAGACTATACCAGTGTGTAGTGTTTGCTATGTTGTAGATGTTGTTTCAGTCTTGAGGGTTTTAAGCATATCAATTACTTTTCATCTTCACAAGGATCCTATGAGACAAGTTTGTTATTAATTCCCTTTTGCCATACAGAGATGAAATGCAGAAACGTGTACAAATTCACCCAGCTGGTATATTCTTAAGCCTCCCCATTCCTCTATCCTTGAAACTTAATGAGAGGAGAGGGAAGGGGGAGGGAGAAAGAGAGAAAACAGAGAACCGAGATTGCACAAAAGGTTGTGACAGAGGCGCTGGTGGTTCCCCCTGCAGGCCTCCCCAGCCCAGCTGCCCTGCCTTCATCACTGTCAAGCTGAGCCCTTTGCGGGATCGACTCGTGGTGACTGAGTGCCAGCTGACCCACTCACACCCAGCCTGCCCACGTGAGTTCGCCTACCACTTCCGCCCAGGCCACTTGCTGGCCAATTCCTGCCTGCCGGTCCGCATCACCAACCAGATCTCCAAGCAATTTGTGGCCCCTGCTGATGTGCGCCGCCTGCTGACCCATTGCAAGGGCCCAGACCACGGGGTCCTAGATGCCCTGCAAGTGCTTGAGGGGCTCTTCCGCACAGATCCGGAAGCCAAGGTAGGGTCTCACAGGTAGCATTGGGCGGGGAGAACCACATTGACCAACTTCATGGGTTATTCATTCATTCTTTCACCACACATCATTCATTTATTTAGTAAGCACCTACTAGGGTGCTGAAGGTGGTAGCCACAGAACATCCTTTAGTATGGACTGTCGAACAACAACCTTCTATCCTGTACAGTCTTAATGTATGGGAACTCCTGACATGCGTGGATAATTAGCACTTGAAATGTAACCGGTACAATAAGAGTCTGAGTTCATTTTAATGGACTGAAAATTAAATAAGCACGAATGACTCTTGGCTCCCTTGCAGAAGTTCTAGAGGCAGAAACAAAAAATGCCCAGATAGGATGTCAGTTAAGTACTAGGAGGAAGAGAACCCAAGTGAGGGAAAATGAAATTAAATTTTTTTCAACTTGGACTATACAAATGGAAAGTACATAAACAAGTCCATTGTTTAGTGAATGTTCCCAGGGTAGGCCCATGAACTCAGCACACAGGAAACTTATATAATGTGATACAGTTCAAAGTATTGTAAAGCAGAAGAAGCTAGGAACATGCAGAAATTCTAATGTACTATTAACTATCTGTTGTTTATTTTTGCAGTCCTGAGAATAGAACTCAAGGCCTACTACATGCTGGGCAAGCACTCTGCCACTGAGTCATGCTCCTAATCCCTCATTGGAGGATTCTAGTCAGGTGTTCTCCCACTGAGACATGTTCCCAACCTCTTAATGGGGGATTCTAGTTCTACTATCCAGCATAGTAGCCATTGGCCTCATATACTCTTGATCATTTGAAATGTCTCAACATGGTTGAGAAGCTGGGTTTGCGGTTGGTTGGCTGGTTGACTGGTTTGGGGGTTTTGTTTGTTTTATTATTGTTCTTTGGTTGTGGGGGTGGAGTACACATAGGCACCTGAGGTTGACCTTGATTACTTTGTAGTGGTTTTTAAATATACTTATTTGTTTGTGGGGGGTGGGTGTACAGGTGTACCCATGCCACAGTTTGCATGCAGAGGTCAGAAGACAATTTTCAGGAATCAGTTCTTTCCCTCTGCCATATAGGTCCTAAAGATTGAACCCTGGTCCTCTGCCTTGGTTGTAAGCACTTTTAACTGCTGAGGCATCTCGCTGCCCCACCCCAACCCCTCTAATTTTTGAGACAAAGGCTCTCACTGAACCTGAAGTTGATTAATTTGACTAGTCTGGCTACCTAGCCAATTAGCTTCAGGGAATCTACCTGTCTCTGCTCCCACCTCCCATTAGCTTTTTATGTGGAATATAGGCATCTAAGCTTAGGTCCCTATACTGTAGTGTCAGGTACTTTACCAACTGTGCCATTTCCCCAGCCTAAAGCTGGAGTTTTTAAGTAATTGAATTTAAACAGACCTCTTCATTAGTATGACTTTTGCATCAGGTAGCATAGAGCTGTACATGTTCAGGTAAGTTTGCATTTCTGTATTTAAAATATATATATTTTATATATCTAGTACACAAAGCTATAAGTTCATGAGATTTCCATGCAAGTATACTATGAACTTTGTGGACCTTAGTCCCCAACCTCACATCATCCTCTTCCCTCCTTCCCCTGCTATACTCCACATCCTCTTTCCTAATAACCCTCCTTGATTTTCATTATGTATATTTTTTATCTGTACATATGAGAGAAAAATACAGTATTTTTCTATTTCAATCTGACTTGCTTAATATGATCTCCAGACCCATCCATGCCCCTATAAATGACAAATGACCCAATATTATTGTTCTTTGAGGTTGATTAAAACTCAATTAACTATAACCTGCCCCAGCTTACACACACATGCATGACTTCATACATGCTCAAATGTACATACACACACACTTACACACACACCACTCAACAATGTTGTCTATTTTGCATCTTCATTTTGGTTGGTTGATTGGTTCATTGGTTGGTTGAGGTAAGGGCCCATGGAAGCCCAGGCTGACTTGGAACTGGCTGTGTACCTAAGGATGACCTTGAACTCCTAGTCATTCAGTTTCTGCCTCCTAAATGCTGGGAGTAGTGTGCTACCATGACTAGCACACAAATAGTTTGTCTTACCTTGCATGCTGAAGAATGCCAAATGTCAACATCTTTCCTTCTTTCTCTGGGACTTGGTCAGGTCCCCTGAGAAAAGTCTTCTCACTTGCTGATTGGGGGTGAAGGCCAGGCTGCCACAGTCTAGCAGCTATATGGGGAAGAGACTGGATCTGGCAGTCAGCATGATGCATGCCGACCCTGCATGGAGCTTGGAATCTCCCTCCTTCATTCTCAGGTGGGCCCGCTGTCCACAAGGCCAGCAACTTTTTCCATTTACCATGTTTACAGAATAAACCTCCAGCCACTTGGAAGAGTGACAGCCTAGAGGGAGAGGAGAAACACAGGGTCTCCTACAGTCCTAACCTGGTCTTATGAGCAAACCCTGTATTGCCTGGTCCTAATGGGTTTCTGTTTTGGTTACCAGTACTTCCCATCTGCCCACTTAGGTTTCACAGTTTTTGTGGGTAGGATATCCATCAGTTTCCTCACCTGCTTTCCAGTTTCCAAGGTAAGTGTTGCACCTGTCATCCTTTCTCTCTTCCCCATCTTTAGAGGTTGAAAAGAGAGAGGGATGCTCAGTCCATCCCTTTGCATAGTCTCACCCAGGCTCTTTCACTTCTAAGTTCTTTTGAAAGACTTCTATGTTATAAAGCACATCAGTAATCTGAAAAGGAGTTATTTACTGTCATCCCAAGACTAGATAGACAGCATTTATATATTCCTTTCACTTTGCAGCAGTTTTTCAAGGAAGGGTATGTTAGCTTTACACCAGTATACTGAAATGCCCAAGGCCATAAACTTTACAAAGTAAATAAGTTCATTTATTTCACAGTTCTAAAGGTTCCGGTCAAGAATCAGCAGCCTCATTGACTTGGGCCTCTGGCATGGTCGTACATCATGTGGGGAGCACATGGCAGAGCAAGCTGCTCAAGGCCCTGGCAAGGCAGGAAGCAGAAAAGCTTCAAGGAATGGTGGGAGTCACAGTCTTTCAGATGCATACCCCAGTGAACTAAAGACCTCCCATAAGGTTCCAAGGAGCCCCACATGTGCATGAGCCTGTAACACTATACACCATTGTAGGACACTGCAGGAACCGAAAAGCATAGCATAGATTGTTTTTGGACAGCTCAGATCCTGGCCCTTTTCTTTATATGTCATTGACCAAAACAAGACATGATACTACGCACTTGCAAAGCACATGAAGTACAAAATACTAAGTACCCAGGATGGAGAAAACCACAGTCACTTGTCATGTTTTGAGTGTGAAATGTTCCTTATAGGCTCATGTGCTTGAAAATGTGGTCTCTACTTTGTGACACAATTTTAGAAGGTTGTAGAGTTTTCACAAGATGAAGCTTTGCTAGAGGAAGTAGATCACTGAGGTGGTGTCTAGAATCTTTATAGCTTGGCACAATTCCTGTCAGAGCTCTGCTTCTTATCTGCAGTCACAGGTTACCAGCCACTTTATACTCCTCTATACCTCCTACCCCTGCCATGAAGGACTGTTGACTCAAACTGTAAGCCAAAATAAACTCTCCTCACTTCAGTTGTTTCTTAGCAAGTATTTGGTCACAGTGAATAGTGAAATAACAAGTACACTTGGCAAAGGACAAAATAAGGGTCCATGACATCAAGACCTTTCTTAAGTTTTGCCAGTGTTTATACCACCTCAGCCATCCAGGGGTGTGGTGGGTATAGTCAAAGCTGGCCACTTGATTACTATTGGTATGTTCTCAAAGCTTCCTATACATTGTGGCTGTGCTGTTTATTGGCTATAGGACAGTGAACACATTATGAACAGGTAACTTAGGTTCTTGGATCCTCAGTTTGTGTGTTTGTAAATAGGGTGATAATAACAGACACTACTTTTTAGGGTTATCAGGTATGGATTAAGTATGTGTGTCAGGGAACTATAAATTTTTCCTCAGATGAACAAAATTCTATTCACCACAGATGGAGCAACAGCAACATACCCAACGTGCAGTTCCACCTAAGTCTAGCTTGGTAAACTGATGGTTTTATTTAGGGTTACAGAAGCATGGGCAGTTTACAAGGAACTACACTGTTGAGGAAAATGTCTTTTTCCTAGCAACTAGTAACAGCCTACACATCCTTGGGGAGGGTCTGGCCCTCATGAGCCACTCTTTACCATTATAGTGGAACTTACCAAACAGAGAGACAAAGAGGCAGAGAGAACCTCTGCTAAAGTCTCAAGACAGCGTCTATCATGTCATGCATAGATAACAGTGTGGCGCAACAGTGAGACAGGGACAGAAAGAGAAAGAATCCAGATAGTAATCCCGTATATTTGAATTATTTAGCTTTTGTCACTCCCTCACTTTTCCACCTTCAGGACAAAGTGGAGAGTACTGTCACTCTGATATGGAAGGGAAAGGGCATAGTTGCCTATAGGGAGGTGTGAGTGGTAGTGGAAAGTGCTGTGGTTGGTCTCTACCCACTACCTGCACATACCTGAAACAATGCTCCTTAAATGTTTCCATCTCTGCAGATGCACCACTGTGCACAAAGCCTAAGAATCTGGCCTTATGCCCAAGCTACATGGACTCAGAGCCTTACTCTGCCAGTTATCTCTGGATGACCTCAAATGACCAAGCAACTGGCTTCTCTGTGTCTGATTCCCCCTGGGTAAGAGGGAGGGGGTAATTACAGTGCATGCTTTGTGAGATTATTAAAAGGTTTGGAGAAGTGTCTGGTAGAGAAGTACTTCATGCACGACTAATGTTCTCAGGACTTCATTCACCCAGAATTATCAACTTAAGATGTGTTTCTTTTTGATTTTGTACCTTTTCCACATACACACACCACAGTGCACCTTATTTATACTTTTCCATTCCTAGAGTAGTGCTCTGTATATCATGCTTGCTCCAAAACTATTTGGAAGAAAACTAAACTGATTTATATAAGAGCTCCACCTTCATCAAATGTTAGCACACCCATTAAGTGTCACCCACACAACTCTGCCTTCTCCTACCCCACCACTCCTATAGGCCTAAACATTTCCCCTAGACTTCCTAGCCCAAAGACTTGGGCAAGTCACTCCCTTGTTGCCATTGGAGACCTTTTTGGCCACTCTGGGTTCAATAATTCACTAGGAATCAAAGAACACAGAAGCATGTTATACTCACAGTTAACAGTTTATTACAACAATATGACACAGCTTAAATTGAATAAACACCTCCATGTGGCTACCCTACTGGATACAGCAGGTGTGGACTGAACATCTTTTAAGTAAATTCAAATGACAGTGTAAATGATGGAGACTGGAGGGATGAATCAGAGGTTAAAAGCACTGGGTGCTCAGTATGGGCTCGCTGAGGTACTCCCTCCTACCACACCATACTGTGCTTACTAAATATATCCTTGGTTCTACAAAACATACAGATGGTCCTGAGTTCAATTCCCAGCAACCACATGGTGACTCATAACCATCTGTAATGGAATCCGGTGCCCTCTTATGGTATGTCTGAAGACAGCTACAGTGTACTCATATACATAAAGTAAGTAAATAAAAATTAATAATGAAGAACTAACTGCTCTTCCAGAGGATCCAGTTTCATTTCCAGCATCCACCTGGAGGCTCACAACTGTAATTCCAATTCCAGAGGCTCCAACGTCCTCTTCTGACCTCCAAGGGCCCCAGCCACACACATGATATATAGAATATGCAGTCAAAAAAAACCACATAAAATAATTTAAAAGTAAGTAATATCTGAAAATGTTGTAGAACTAAAACTTAAGTCAGTGATAAACTTAGTGTGTGTGTGTGTGTGTGTCTGTCTGTCTGTTTTCTTAAAACATTGAATCTCAGTACCCTTTGGAGTGCTAAGTGTGTGATTTTAGGGTTAGGTAAGCAATGCCTTTCTTCTCTTTGGACTCTTCCAAACCTATTATTTAGCAAATATCTATGTATTTCGGTCACCTGAGTGCATGCGTGCGTGTATTGCATGTACTGAGCAAAACAGTGTATGGTTCCATGCAGAAGTCAGAGACGAGTACTACCTGTCTTCCTCGCATCACTGTGTTATTGCCTCAATCTCATACTAAAGTAAAAATTGCTGTTTTCAGCTAGGCTGGCTGTCTCTAAAAATCTCAGAATCTGTCTGTCTTTGTTTCCCAGTGCTGGAGTTACAAGCGTACAGCTGTACCCCTTATTTTTGTGTGGGTGCTGTGGATTTGAATCGTCCTTATGCTCACTCTGCTCATTGAGCCATCTACTCAGTTTGTCCATAGATTATTTAGTAGAGTTTGTGAAGGCTGGACATTGTTCAGTTTTTTTTTTTTTTTTTTAAGTCTTGCAGGATGAGGTTGGATTATGGTATAATGGCTATAGACAGGTCTCTGGTTAAGTTGGATTCAAATTCTGTTTCCACCACTGTAAGTTATTTCTTACAGAAACTGGCTCACAGATCTCTAGCCACTAGACCAATACTTAAAGAGATCTGGGGCTGGTGGTGTAGCTCAGCTGGTAGAGTGCTTGCTCAATTGGCTCCCCTGGTTCCATGCCCAGAACCTCATATAAGCCAAGTGTAGTGGCACATGCCTGTAATCCCACATCTTAGAAGGCAGACAAAAAAAGGACCAGAAGTTCAAGGTTATCCTTAGCTACATAGTTTGAGACCAATGTAGGTGACAGAAAACCCTGACTTGGGGAAGAGGGGCGTCTTTGAACAGATAATGAATATGGTCATTATGAACCTGGACTCTTATGAGAATACATATATACCACTTCTTAATAATGAGGACGTTGTTTATACCAGGCAATGTATAAGACTCATTGATACATTTCATCTCTCTAGTCCCAGGACTTACTGTTGCCATTTTAAAGATGAAATGGAGATGAGGCAAGCAGCCGGAAGCCACTTAGCCAGAAAGAAGTAGGTGCAAGACCTCAGGTGGGGCAGTCTGGACTAGAAAGCTTTGTTCTTAACTGCTGTTCCCTCTCTCAGGCCTGGGAGGAATGAACAGTCAGTTCCTAGAAGAGGAAACCTGCAGGAATGGAGGTTAAAGAGGAAACTGAGGCAGAAAGGTAAAATCAAGCCATGAGGCGGGTAGGGAGACTTAAATCAAGATCTGCCTCCATAATCTGCTGCTTACAAGTGGCCCTCAAACTAAAGCAGTGGGGACCCCACTGGAGGCTTTTCTAAGAAGATTCGCAGTCCCTGCTCCAGCAGGCACAGATGGGTTCCAGATGGCTGCTTGTCTCCTGCAGTTCCTGCAGCCTGTTGTGGTCCAAGGCCTTTGCATAGACTGCTGCTGGGTGCTGGAAGGAGTAACACCGGGTTTGCAGCAGCAGCAAATAGGACTCAAGAGTATCACAGCAGCTAACAGTATCACACATGCAAATGTCCCAGTATTATCAGGTCAGATCAGGATGTCCTGGTCACAAACTGTAGAACTACGAGGTTACAAGAACTCCTGATTTTGGTTTTCTTATGTGCCTCTTCCAATCAAAAGAATCTGTGTAAACCCATGAACGAATGGATTTGCTTTTTACACACACACACACACAAACACACAAGGTGTACCCTGACCTCTTTTCTTGACTTATTGCCCCTGTATGCAGGTGAAGCTGGTGTTCGTGGAGGATCAAGCAATGGTAGAGACTGTGTTCCTTCTAACATCGCGCACCAGGGCGCTGCTACGGCGCTTCCCACGCATTCTATTGGTGGACCGGCTACCTGGGTTACAGGGCACCCTGGACCTGATGGCAGTGCTGTGTGTGGACAGCGCTGGACGGGCACGCCAGGCTGCCTGTTGTGTGGCGCGTCCCGGCACGCCTAGCCTACTGAGATTCATGCTGGTTTCCCTGCTGCAAAGTGCTCCCGATGTCAAAGGCCGAGTGCGCTGCCTCACAGCTGGACCAGAGGTGGCCGGACAACTGCGTGCAGTTCGCCAGCTGTTGCCATGTGCACGTGTGCAGATCTGTCGTGCTCAGGGTCTGGAGACACTCTTCAGTAAGGCACAGGAGTTGGGTGGTGCCAGCCAGGAGGATCCAGACTTGTGGCCACTCCTCTGCCGCCTAGCAGATTCAAAATCCTATACTGCTTACAGCGAGGCGCTGGCTGAGTTGCGTTCCCAGGCTCCAACTGCCTTCATCAGATATTTTGAGCACAACTGGGCGCCCCGCCACGACATGTGGGTACGTTTCCGTGCCTACGAAGCAACCCGTGACCTGGATGCCTGTGCTCTTGTGCGCAGCCATCGCAGGCGACTCTTGAGACGCCTCAGCCCCTCACATAGTGTAGCTCAATGCCTTCGTGACCTAGTAGCCATGCAATGGGCAGATGCAACTGGAGAGGCAGCCTCAGAGAGTGTTAATGGCGACCGAGTGTTGGAGAGTGAGCCCAAGAATAGGGCACAGATAGAGAAAGAGAAGGGGAGGGGCACAGAGACCAGCAACTGCGGAAGGCCTGATCGAGAGAGTGAGAAAGGGAGGAGACTGCACTTGAGAGATGGTCAAGGAGTCCGGTTGGAGAATCAGAAGGTGAGGGGTCGTGAAGGGACAGGAGCCCAGCTAGAAAAAAAGCTTTTGAGAGAGCCAGAGGTCAGAGACTGGAGGGGAACCCAGATAGAGAATAGGGTTAGGGTGCTGGGGCCCATAGATCGGAGAGGCAACCTGGTTGAGGCTAAGAATGCCAAGAGTCTTGAAGGAAGGCCTTGGAGAGATGTACAATTGCAGGAAGAGAGGGCACGTGCACCAAAACCTCAAGACTGGAAAGAGCCTCAGTTTGAAATAGAGAAGCGGATCGACGTTAGAAAGTGGAGAGAGGTCCATGTGGAGAAACCCTTAGAATTAGTCCCTGAGAACGGAGATCAGAGGGGACCACAGTGGGGAACTGAGGGGCCAGAGACCGCAGAGGAGAGAAGTGGGAGGTTTCTAGTCAAAAGGAGACGGGGCCTGGAGGACATTGTTGTTGTTCATTTAGAGGACACAAGAGCAACAGGTATAGTGAATGGAGATGGCAGGGGACCCCAATCTGTGAGTTTCAAGAATGGAGGACAGCAGGTGGAGTTTGGGGATCCTGGGGGGAGGCTTCCAGGGATGGAGAATGGTGTACCATGCACAACCCCTGTGCAAACTGTGTTGAAAGGCAATCCAGAATGGGCAGTGAACAGGGTTGAGTCCCTGGCGGCAGGGGAGGTAGTACAGAGAGGAAGTGAAGAAGGCCCAGGGGAACCAAAGAGACTTTGCCGCCCCTGTAGAGATGAGGGAGTGGACTGTGAGCTACTAGCCAAGTTCCGAGCAGCCTGTGGGCCAGAGTTGGCAGATCTAGTGGCAGAGGAGCTAGCCTTCGCCAGGCAGCATGGGACCCGAGGTTTCCACTGGACTGGAGCTGGCTTTGCCCTTAAGGATGGTACCTCAGACTTCTTCCTGGATGTGGCTCTAACACACTGCAGCTGCTCAATCTATGCTGCCAGACGCCTGCCCTGCAGGCACCTCTTTGCTGCACGTCTCCTCACAGGGGCAGCCTTGTTCCACATGGACCTGCTCAGAGATTGCTGGGGAAGATCTCAGGAACCCTGACCCTGTGTACCCCTGCGTGCTGCCCTCCACATGGAGGGCAAGAACATATTCTTTGATCCCAAAGATAATAGGGCTCATGCCCTGCCCAGTGGGCCACCCTAGCTCTTCTAATCACCTCCTGAGTCATCTAAGGACCTCCTCTGGCCTTCTTTCTCTACATCCTAGGGAATGCTGGCTATTATCTCTGAGATCCTGGAGCCACACCTGTGGGAAGTGCTAATGGCCAGGACACATTGAAAGGACATTGCCCTGGAAATAAATAAATAAATGAGGAAAAGGAGAGGTCACGAGAGACAGGGTCAGCCAAGACAGAAGACAAGAAAGGGATAGAGCTGGAGCAGGGGGATGCACAGGAGGCCATGGAAAGAAGCTAAGGTATGGGGACTGACAAGAGTAAGGATGGAGAGTCCTAGGGACTACAAGGTTGAAATGGGAAAAGCCAAGAAGAATGAGCAAAACTGAAGAAGAGAACGGATAGGAGGGAGACAAGAGACAGGGCTGGGGAAGTGAAGCATGGAAGGAAAGAGGGTGAGAAGGGGCAAAGACAGTTTTTAAAAGGAGATGACAAAGCATAGGAAGACAAAAGATGATAGGATGACCTGGGGAGTTGGCCATTTCTCAGGGTGGGGCGGGGGAGATGGCTCTCTGGTTGGACAACCTACATACTGCCTCAGAGGGAAGGGAACCAAGTGAACAGCTGTACTTTGAGATTGAAATAAACAGCATTATTTTGGTCTCCAGGCTGAGTTCATGGCTTCTGGAGGAGTATGGGGAAAACAGGTTCATAGGAAAAGGAAAATGGCCCAGCATCTGTTTCTTCTTTTTGTCAATGAATTTCTTCTAGGGCCAGTTGAATGGAGGGTTCACAATTAACCCATTGCTAGGACAGCTGATGTTTCATCCTTCTTCTGAACCACTTCAGAAACATGGCAATTTCCAGACATCTGACCATGCCAAAGTGTTCTCAGCAATTAGTTTGAAAATGGGCTTTTGAGCAAGTTTTGGCCAATGGAGTCTGTCTTCTCAAGTGGAGGCAGGACTCTTAGGAAAGATTGTCTTATTCCTAAGATGTTCCAAAAATGAGATGATTCTAGGCCTGCTCACTACCAACCACCTCAGGCCAGTGTGAGAATGAAGCCTACACTGAGGAGGAGCAAAGACCTGGGAATTGAAGAACATCTAATGTCAAAGAGATGGCTCAGCAGGTTAAAATTTTAAAATGGTTACCTTGCAAACTTGATATGAATTTAGTCCCCAGAACCCATGGTAAAAGGAGACAACAAATTCCCCAAAGTTGTTCTCTCATCTCTACATCTATACATTTGGGGGTAGGGGAGAGAATACTTAATAATAAAGCATGGATTGACTTTGGGGTTCTATGTGCACAATTAATACAAGGGACCTAAGTAGTAGGCTACAAAATTCAGCTTGAGGTCAGTTTTTCTCAAACCAACATGTAGACATGAAGAGGGAAACTTGTTGAGGCACAGAGTTGGATTTGACAGGCCTGGAAGGCATTTGGACTTCTAGAAAGATGATGCTTCTGTTTCTAGTGGATCACAAGGCACACTTAGAAAAGCAATAAAATAATTTTAAGGTAAAAGACAACTCAGTGGTTCAGATAAGGAGTCAAAAGTTCTGCATCTGAATGTTGGGGTCCCAATGACAGGTTTCTCCTCTTTTGTCCTACTCCTTGTGTGATGGAACACACACACACACACACACACACACACACACACACACACACGACCCTCTCTTGGCCAAAAAAAAGATAACTGTTTGAAGTCCTAGCATCACATGCTCATATTTAGATCCCAAAAGACCTTTGCATTCTCATTCATAAATCTCAAGTTTGACTAGACTTACTGACTGTCAGTTTTCTGTGGCTACACTAATGCTGTGCTAACAACTAAAACATCCTGGATATACAACAATAAATATTTCTGATGTGTCTTGGGTCACACAAGAGGACTGTCTGTATACCCTTGCTTCCCACAATCCACATAACAGAATTGATATGGGATCACATAAGAAATAGGTGTGAGGGGTGTTAGAGAGATGGTTGAGTGGTTAAAAACACTTGTTGCTCTTGCAAAGAACCTAAGTACAATCCCCAGTATGATAGGAGATGGCTTCGAACCATCCATAACTCTAACTCCAACAAATCTGATGCCCTCTTCTCTCCTTCATGGACACACACACTCGGGCGAGACAGAAAAATTTAAAAAACAAATAGAGCATAGAAAGAGATTTAGTGAAATTGGTATGGTTCTTCTAGTGAAAAAATTTCACCTTGAAAGAAATGTTTGCCAAAACGAAACAAAACAAAACAAACAAGAAACTGGGTGAAGTGTGGTTTTGGCCCAGGGACAGTATATATAAAAAGATTTTGCCTTTTCCTTCAGGAAAGGCAAGAAGGAAAATCAAGATTAATTACTCTCATAGTTTTTGTCAACTTGACAAATCTAACTGTACCTAAGAAGAGGGGATATCAGCTTTTTGGAAAAAGAAAATGCCTCTGTTCTGATTAGGTTAGGTTTGATTTTGTCTTGCCTGGTTTTGTCAGTTTGACACAAACTAGAGTCAAATGAGAATCAGAACCTCAATTGAGAAAATGCTATCAGATTATGTATAGGCAAGACCAGAACATTTTCTTTTTTTTTTCTTTTTTTTTTTTTGTTTGTTTGTTTGTTTTTGAAGGTTTTGTGACTTTATTTAACACAATCACACATACAAGCCATCTACTCATTTTCTTCGCTGCGTAGCCTGGCGTTGGGATTGGTGACTCTGATGGCCAGCTGTGCTGCTCTTTCTACGATGGCTTTTCGGTTCTTAGAGGACACGTTGTGAGCAATCTCAGGACAGTAAGATTTGTTGCACATCAGCAGCACCTCCAGCTCCTTGACATTGTGGACCAGGAACTTGCGGAAGCCGCTGGGCAGCATGTGCTTGGTTTTCTTGTTGCTCCCGTAACCGATGTTGGGCATCAGGATCTGGCCCTTGAACCTTCTCCGCACCCTGTTGTCGATGCCTCTGGGTTTCCGCCAGTTTCGCTTAATTTTCACATATCGGTCTGACTGATGTCTGATGAACTTCTTGGTCCTCTTTTTGACGATCTTGGGCTTCACCAGAGGGCGGAGGGCAGCCATGATGCCGCAAAACAGATGGCAGCCACCTCGTAGGCAGCGCCGAGGAAGAAGGCCAGAACATTTTCTTGATTGTTCCTTGATCCAGGAGGGCCCAGTCCTCTGTAGGTGGTGCTACCCCTCAGCAGATGGTCCTGGGTAGTATAAGAAACAAGCTGAACAAGCCATGGAGAGCAGGCCAGGATGCAGTATTCCTCTATGACTTCTGCTTCAGTTCCTGCCTCCAGCTTCCTGCCTTGAGTTCTTATCTTGGCTTCCCTCAATAGACAGTAAGCTGGGATATGTAAGCCAAATAAACCTTTCCTCCGCAAGTTGCTTTTGGTCGTGGTGTTTTGTTGAAGTGACCAAAAGTAAACTCAGACAGTTTCCGTCAGGTTGCCCTGTGGACATGTCTGTGAATCATTTTTCTTAGTTGCTAATTGATGTAGAAGGACCAGCCCACTGAAGGTAGTGCCATCTTTAGACCAGTTGGCCTGGACTATTTAAGAAAAGTAAGTAAGCAAGCCAGTAAGTAGCATACCTCCATGGTCTCTGCTTCAGTTCCTGCTTCAGGTTCCTGTGCTGGCTGCCCTTGATGAAGAACCGTTACCAGTAAACCAAATTACTCTTTCGTTTTTTCCCAGGTTGTTTTTGGTCATGGTGTTTATTACAACAACAAAAAGCAAACTAGGACTGTGACTCCTGGAGAACACTCCAGGTGCCCAATTCATGAGTAAAATCAGTTCCTTTTGGCCAGTGCAAAACTCATCTCCTACTGAAGACCATCCCTGGGTAGTTTCTCCACAATCACCTCATCTTGCCCTCCCACTTCATCTGGAAGTCTATCACCATCATGCATTTACCAGTTTAGCACTGTGGCTAATCTCTGTAAGTACAAAAACAGATTTCAGGGGCTTACATCCATGGCGCCACCTGTGTAGCACTCAGTTGGTTAAACTCTTTATGTTACATTTTTTATTGTTTGTTTATTTGTTAATTTCGTGTGTTTGTGTGGGTGCTTATGCTGCAGCATATGAGTGGAGGACAGAGTAGGGTCTTGCTTCCATGTGTGTCCCTGGGATTCAATCCTGGTTGTCAGGGTTGTCAGCAAACACCCTCACCTGGTGATCCATCTCCCTAACCCCTTTATTGTTATAGTTTGGGAATAATAATAATAATTACTTCAAAGGGCTCTGTAGGGATTCTAACTGTACCTGAATTTCTTCTTTACTCAAAGCGTCTTATTAATCCATTACCATACTGTTTTCAGTCAGTGACCCATGTTTGCAGTTATTATCAGTCTACACACACACACACACACACACACACACACACACACACACACACACACGTCTAATTAATTCTCCATTCTATCCCGGATTCCTGGTGCAAAGTAGGTGGTGAATTAGAAAGATGAGAAAGAAATGGCCAACTAGCTAGGACGCTGGGCGCTGTGCTGTGTCTGTGGCAATAATACTGCTTACCCTTAAGATCCAAGCTTCTGAAACCTTGTCCCATCCAATTCACCTATTGGTCACCAGCTGTAAAACGTAGAAAACTACAACTTCCATCAGGCTGAGTGTCACTCGGGTTTCTGAGCGCTTGTCCTTTGTGCAAAACTAGAGTGCAAGCTGAGTGCTGAAACCAAGCTGATCAGAATTCCCCTCCCTAGTCTGTCCTTAGCTGGTGGGATTAGGAATTTTTAGGCACTTAGTCAAAGACAGAGTGGGGATAATCTTTTACTACCTGCACAATAAGAAAGCCCCGATGGCTCTCAAGTTGAGAGAACTACTGGGCCCCAGAAGCTGGTCTGGGGGGGGGGGAATGGGAGAAGGTCCATAGCAACAGACGCATCTTATTATGATGAGGAATCTCATTGTAATGAGAAAATCCAAAGGTTGCTGTTGGCATAGTGATCCTGGTGCAAAAGGAGGTGAGGTGAGATAAGGGGGATTAGGGATGTCAGTGAGTGGGAGGGGCAGCATCCTCATAGAAGCAGGGTTTCTCACCATATTCCTTACATATTCCCCTGTAGCAAATGGGAGCAAATACAGAGACTCACAGCCAGACATGCAGAAAATGAGAGACCTTGGAGCACTTACCCACAAAGGGATGTCTAGATCAAATCCCTTCCCTCAGCGCTCAGGAAACCTGGAAGAAGAGGCAGAAAGTGTGAAAAAGCCAGTGAGGTGGAGGACACCAAGGAAACAAGGCCCTCTAAATGAACATCATCAAAGCTCATATGAACTCACAGAGACTGAGGCAGCATGCATGGGACCTGCATGGTTCTGCACCAGCTCTTTCATATATATGTCACGTCTTCCAGGTTAGTGTTTTTATGGGGTTCCTGAGTGTGTCAGCAAGAAAGCTTCTGTTTTCCCTTGGGATCTTTTCCTTTGTTTGTTTCGTCCAATTCCAATGTGTTTTTGTTTTATCTAATTTTATTTTATTATTAGAAGAAGAGAGAAATGCAGTAAAGTAGTTCAATGCACATGAACCAGATTCAAGTTCTAGTTGTTATATACTACGTGACCTTAGGCAAACAATTGGCAACTACTAACTGTAATAACAACACAACAATCTAGAGGCAATTAGTGATTATCTAGATCAAGTTGTACAAACTAGTTTGATTCTTAACTGGTATTAGAAGCTATAGATGGACTACAGGTGGTACTGTTCCCCAGGAAGGCAATCTGGACTATATAAGTATAGTGAGAGTGATAAGCCAGACAGAAGCATGTCTACATTCATTTCTCTCTGTTCTCCACTGTGGAGGTGATGGGACTAGCTGCTTCAAGGTCCTGATGCTGTGACTTCCTCCACAATAATGAGCTATAACCTGGAATTGAGAGCTAAAATAAAACCTATCTCCCTTGAGTTGCTTCTCTTCAGATATTTTATCACACTAACAGAAATGAACCCATGACACTATACTTCTGTCTTATTTGTAAAATAGGAATAATGTTTTAGTTACAGTTCTATTGCTTTGATAAGACACCATGACCAACTTATATAAGAAAAGATTTATTTGGGTCTTATTATTTCAAAATGTTAGAGTCCATGACCAGCATAGAAGGGAGCATGGCAGAAGATGGCAGGTATGGCACTGGAACAGTAGCTGGGAACTTCTTGATTCACAGCCATGATACAGAGAGACACATCTAACTGGGAATGGTGTGGGGCTCTTTCACCTTCAAAGTACATGCCTGTAGAGGCCCATGGTTGACATCAGGAACCATCTCCCATTGTTCTTCCACCTTATCCATTGAGGCGAATTATCCATTCCAATCAATCCCAGAGCTCACCGACATGGCTAGCCTTGCTAGCTAGATTCCTCTGGGGATCCCCTGTCACTACCTTCTGAGTCTGAAATATTTCATAGAAGATCAACCATACATGCAACAGTAAACTTTCTACTTGCTGTATTTTTGTTAGGATTAAAGTCACCTTTCTTTTACACCACAGTAGTCAATGATGAGGATGGAGAAGCACGAACTTAAGGTATAGAGGATTGAGATGCTACCCTGACCCAAGTTTCTGTTGTTGGACAATTCAAGATGCTTGTATGTTAGAGCCCATAAAATCCTTGGCAAACCTCATGAGAAAAAAAAATAAAAAAAATTTGCACCAAGCAGGGAAAACCAAGGACACAGGTCACTTGGAATGAACAATGAGATTTCGTGCTATAAAATGACCCCTGGTTTCATTGCACCTAAAATTTAGGAACATTATCTATTGGACACTCTCTGTAACTATTAAAAGAGTTCACATTCACATATAAAGTTAATTATAATACTATTACATATTGAATTTGTTCAATATAAAAGTTAAACACAAAGTCATATAAAACTGTTAATTTATTAATATATGTTTGTTTCTATGAAATCTTCCAAGTCTCATGCTAAAAAAAACATCTCTTAAAAAAATAGATAACTATATGCCTGTAATTCCAGTACTTAGGAAGTGGGTGAAGAAGAACAGGAGTCCAGAGTCATGTGTAGTACATAATGAGTTTAGGCCAGCACAGCCTGCATGAAGCCCTGTCCTTTAAAAATGCCATGCTAATCCCAGCTTTCTGGAGGCAGAAGCAAGTGACTCTCTGAGTTTGAACCCAGCACACTCTACAAAGAGAGATCATGGACAGCCAGAGCCACACAGAGAAAACCTGCCTAGAGCAACCTAAAACAGACAGACAGACAGACAGACAGACAGACAGACAGACAGACAGACAGACAGACAGACAGAGAAAGCAGTATCTGTCACACACAGTATTCTTACTGTGTGTGAATATTAGGTTCTCAGGAACCATGGTTATTTTTGTCAGATGTGATAAAGAATCCTCTAAGGAAGAATTAAAGTTTAGGATGTCAAATTAGACATAACATCCTCTTGTAGAAAAGATAGATTCAGCATTTGATAGGGAAGAAATGAATTTGGAAATAATTTTCCTATTGTTCATCAGAACATAAGGGCTGATGGTTGGGTAGCCTGAAGATAAAATTCTAGTAATCAAATCCAATACTGGGCTGTTCTTAGGTCAAATAGAAGGGGCTGGAGTGATAGCTCAGCAGTTAAGAGCACTGACTACTATTCCAAAGGTCCTGAGTTCAAATCCCAGCAACTGCATGGTGGCTCACAACTATGCATAATGAGATCTGACACTCTCTTCTGGTGTATCTGAAGACATCTACAGCGTACTTAGATATAATAATAAACAAATCTTTGGGCTGGAGGAAGCAGGGCCGACCAAAGCAAGCAAAGGTCCTGAATTCAAATTCCCAGCAACCACATGATGGCTGACACCATCAGTACAGCTACAGTGTACTCATATATGCATTAAATAAATAAGTAAGTAAGTAAGTAAATATTTTCAAAAAAAAAAAAACAAATAGAAGGTGACAAAGGTGTTTGAACAATAAAAACCACAAAGAAAGCCAAAAGCAGAAGGATGCTGTGGGTGGCTCTCTTTTCAGAAGATGCATGGAGAGAGACACTGAAACTGTGGACATGCCATGTTCTCCTATTGTGTCTGAACAGGAGGTTCACCGTGTAGAGGCTGGACCATATCATGAGAAACACAAACAGGCTCTCTCTAATCATTAGTGCAGTTACAAGTGACATGGTGGAGTGATAGCAAGCCTGGCAACTTGAACTAAAGTGTTTCAAAAGAAATATGAGCTATGGACTCAATCAAAACAAGCACAGCCCAAGAAGAAGGAAGACCAAAGCATGGATGCTTCAGTGCTTCTTAGAAGGGGGAACAAAATACCCACAGGAGAAAATATGGAGACAAAATGTGGAGCAGAGATGGAAGGAAAGGCCATCCTCAAACAGCTGAAAATGGATCTACCACAAGATCCAGCTATGTACCACCTTTTGGCATATGACCAAAGGACTATACAGCTCACTACAGAGACACTTGCTCATCCATTTCACTGTTGCTCTGTTCATAATAGTCAGAAATTGGGAAGAGACTAGAGGCCCATCACCAGATTAATGAATAATAAAAATGTGAGGTGGTAGTGATGATGATGATGATGGTGATGATGATGATGATGATGATGATGATGATAATGTGTGTGTGTGTTTGTGTGTGTGTGTGTGTGTGTGTGTGTATGTGTGTGTGTTTGTAGTATTCATGAAGTCTGCAGGAGAATGAGGGGAGCTGCAAACAATCACCCTGATGACGTAACTCCGTCCCAGAGAGATAAGCACTGCATGATCTCTCCATGTGGATGAAGGCTTTGCTATTGCACTTGTACTTCCTCTCTAAACAATTATATTCTTAGTTGACATTTCTATAGAACATTGTAGTACAGAACACGCATGTGAGTATTAGTTGTTCTAAGTTTGGTTAGGGACTCTATTACAAAACTCTGTTAAGATAAGGATCATTTCAATAATTCCCTATCTAAGCTATCCAGGTATAAACTTTTATTTAGCTCCCTGCCTCTAACTTTTCTTTCTGAGCCAAATGTCAGTGTTTGGGACAATAAGGTTCCCACAACTTGTAAAGGTTCCTGAAATAAAGAGGGTAAAACTATACCTAACAATCCAACTGTACAAAACAAAATATTAACCAAAGAATTTCCTGGACAAACGAGAATTCATGCCATTAAAAAAGAACCAGATCTAACCAGGAATTGAAATGTCTTGCCAAGTAATACAACATGCAAGGGTAATATTTGGCATGCCTTTATGAAATATCATTTTGGCATTCTCAAGCATAGCACCAATGAAACAGATACATGTTGGGGAGAAACAGACATGAAAACTCGCATTGATCCTGAAGCGTCTGAGAGATAAAAGCAATGAGATGTAGTCACAAAGTGACACATCTTTGCACATAAGAAGCAGAACTACAGACCTAGGTCTTGGCTGGGAACCACAGAGCAGCTGAGTGACTCTATTCCAGTCCAGCCAAGATGTGTGCTAGAGTCAAGCAAGGCCAGCCAGCATTCCAGTGCAACCTTAACCACCCAGGCTCAGTTACATGCTCACCATATGCAGGGTGAAATCTAAACCCTTAAGCAGATCCTTGTTCCAAGACTGGCTTTTCAGATCAAGATCCTAGATCTGGCCATGTGACCAAACAGGGACCAGAATGGACCCAAATACATTGAAGCTGCTAGCCACAAGACAGACAGGATAGGTTCTTTGTACAAACTACGTCATATCCATGAGATCCAGGCCCACTGTCACTCAGCTATGAATAGAGAGGGATCTAATCCACTCAGAATACTTTCATTAAAAATTTAGAAAGCTGGAAATGGCCTTGGCCTCTTCTATGCACAGATCTGAACACAAGCCAATATACACAGTTCATATTCAGATAAACAGAAGGAAGTCAGGTCAAAGTGCAGGGATGTGCCTTGGGTCTGGTGCAAATGTCAAAGCAGCAAGTGCTCTGGAGACAAAGCAGAACTAGGACACCAGAGCCTGAGCCCGAGTCTCTGTACATCCTCTGAATAAAGTAAGCTTCCTTACCATTCACTGGCTGGGAATGCAGAGTCAAATGAACATGAGACCTTTGCCTTTAAACTGGGTGCAGTCCAGATGAAAGACTTCCCTAGAAAGAGACCACGTGGAGACAAGGCCCTCTACTTCGACTGTCCCTGGACTTGACTGGGGCCACAGGTGAAGCACAATTGTTCTACTTCAGGTTAAACTGGGCTGGTTGTCAATCACTGCATCTGCTGCTGGTGTTCTCCCTCCCCACCCCACACACTGCAGTAGGAAACGTAAACTCAGCTGAAGACAGCACACTGGACAGACACAATAAAAGAGGCAAAATGGTCGGGGGGGAAAAGGAGAGTTAAAAACCAGATAGAAACATCCACCCCAACAATGTGCAAACACATGCACATGCACAAGCACATGAACACACCCAAACCTGCACACATGTATGAGAAAACATTCACTGTCATCACACCTCAAAGTAGAACAATAAAACAATTAGAACTAGAATCAAGGAGGGGGCTGGCGAAATTTACAAAAACCATTTCAGAGTCGTAGTGTACTGAGGATCCACAGCCTTGTGCAGGACCCAAATTGATGAAAGAAGTGAGCAGACCATTTCAGGCCCCAGATGAGAAGGTTGGCAGAGTGGGTGAAAGGCCCAGCAATCTGAGAGTGTAATTAAAGACACAAAGGAGAAAGTTGGCAAGGAAATTAGAACTCTGGGAGCAAACAGAAACTCTGCAGATGACAGAGCCACTCAATCAAGTCAGAAGCATGGCTGAAAACTGAAGCAGATGAGACCAAGCCAAGAAGGAATTTCTAGACTGGGAGATGACATCAAGACCACCATACTTTGAAGTATATGTAAAGAAAGGAATGAGTGTGTCCAGATCTGTGGGATACACCCAATCAAAGCAAGGTGAGGTAGATCAAGGTGAGAGAATGTCTACAGGCACTGACAAGTTAAGCAACAGAACTAGAGCCGATACTCCCCAAACCTACAGAAGAAATAATAGTCCAAACACATTGTGAATAGTCATGACCAGAGAGGAGCCACACAAAGACATATTATAGACAAGATACATAAAAAATATGAACCCCAGAACCAGTCTTACATGTTATAACTGTAGATTGCTGATCCCCCCTCCAAGATAGCCCTGTGAGAATGACATCAGCTGATAAGTCAGCAACCTCAAAAGCCAGGAGAGCTCGAAATGAGAGATTCATAGCTGTGATAGTAACTGGCCTTTCAACTACAGCTGCTGTGCCCAGCACAGTACTTTTCCATTTGATGGTGATGTCAGTGCCTGTCAGGACAAGCGCAGAGCAAGGCAGTCTGCAAAGCTAAGGCTCAGAGCTTAGTTGTAACATTCCTGACCACCCTGGAAAGAGGACATGCTTTGAGAGGGTTGACTGGAGAAAGGAGCTAGAAAGTCGTCAATACAGTGTAAAGAATAAGCCCCTGTGAGACTCTGTACTGCCCTGCCAGGAGAAACAGTATCTACAAATAAATGTAGATGATAGGCGGCCAATGCAAATACTTGTGAAAAGATGAGAAGATGGAGTCCTACACCAGTACATCTAGAATACATGCTAGAACACATGATAAGATAAGTAATAGAAAATGGTAAAGTGTGTGAGAAGCTAAAAAGATGTCGAGAAAACAAGAATGAGGAGACATGAGACAAAGTATCTGGTAAGCTCATGGTCTGCACAAGAAGGCTGGCAAATGGGAACATTGACAGGTCCTTTGTACCTCCCTCTCTATCTCAGGCTAGGGTGTCTTCGTATCCTCACTGGATGTGACTCCAACCCACAGACAGATGTGCTGGGAAGGCTTCCTAAACACACTCACAATTAAACGGCCCACAGAATGGCACCGTTTCTCCTTTCAATTGGCTTGGCCCCCACCATGGTACCTGAGGCATTGTTTTAGTGCATTCTTTGGGGGGCACCCAGAGGGATAATACACTAGTCCCCCACCTTTAAAATGAGTCTCCTGGTGAACTTATTAAGTGGACTAGGCCAGGTGCCTTTGAGGACATTCCTTCTCCAAGTTGAGCCACACCAGAGAGTCTATTCTGGGAGCTGGAAAGTCATTAAAAGTTAGTTCTTCTGTAGTGGTGGATGTCACTACAGCCATTCAAACAGGCTGAACACGGAATAGGACTCCAGAGAACACACTCTCTGTTCCAAGGGAGACCATCGTGTCTCCTTTTCCCACAGTGTGCTTTGAACTTCTCCTTGCTCCATAGAGGCCATGATGCCAGACGATGAATTTTACTTTTGCCCATCATACGGGGATTAGTCATGGCTGTAGGACACTTTGTTTCCCCTAGACTCTCATTTGAAATTCATTCCTATTATAATAAAATGTTTCTCTAATTATTGTGTTAAATATTCCTGATACTCACTTGCTGCAACATGAGATTATACATATCCCACATGGCAAGTAAGTTTGTGTACACTAATGTGTACTTTGTCAATGTAACCCTTTCTTTCCTCTTGTAGCAACCACTGAGAACATTTCCTATAGCCTTTACTTTTAGGTTTAATGGCTCAAATTAAGAATTAAAAGCAAAAACTGGCCAGGCATGGTGGGAGACTTAGAAGGCACAGATGACTGTATGTCCATGAGTTCTATGCCAGCCTGGTCCTTACAGTGAGCTTCTGGACAGGCAGAGTTACCTAGCCCGACTCTTGGGCAAGCAAGTAAGCACGCAAATAAATAAATTAGAGTATGCAACTTAGGATTTAGAGACTTTTACTCTAAGAGGATGTACCTGAAGTTCTATCTTTAAAAAATATCATTTTGTGGTTGTAGGAATCTGTTTTTGAAGTCGTAGTTAATTCACTTTTGCTAGTATGTTGGGTTTAACTCCTTGAATGTATCCATTTTTCCTCCTATCACTCAGGTAAAATATGAGATCATGGGAACCTATGTCAACAAACCTTGACAATTCAATTGATTGAAGACTCCACAGCTTAGCAAACAGATAAATACAAATTGTTCTTAATATAATTTTTGTGATTATTTGGAATTTCATGCAGCACAATTTGATCAGATTTACCCTCCACAACTTCTTCAATTCTACCCATGCCTCCTTAACCATATTACCCAGTGTCATGCTCTCTCTCTCTCTCTCTCTCTCTCTCTCTCTCTCTCTC
>NC_034608.1:9952717-9953771 GCF_900095145.1 Mus pahari | reverse complement strand
TTACTTGAACTTTTTCTGTTACTGCTTTTAATATTTTCTTTGTTTTGTGTTTTTTGATGTTTTGACTATTATGTGATTGGAGGAATTTCTTTTCTGGTCCAGTCTATTTTGAGTTCTGTAGGCTTCTTGTATGTTCATAGACATCTTTTCTTTAGGTTAGGGAAGCTTTCTTCTATAATTTTGTTGAAGATATTTGCTGGCCCTTTAAGTTGGGAAACTTCACTCTCTTCTATACCTAGTATGGTTAGGTTTGGTCTTCTCATTGTGCCCTGGATTTTCTGGGTGTCTTGGGTTAAGAGCTTTTTGCATTTTGCATTTTCTTTGACTGTTGTGTCAATGTTTTCTATGTTATCTCTGCACCTGAGATTCTCTTTTCTATCTGTTGTATACTTTTGGTGATGCTTGAATGTAAAAATCCTAAGGTTTTCTATTTCCAGGGTTGTCTCACTTTGTGATTTCTTTATTGTTTCTAATTCCAGTTTTAGATCCTGAAGGACTGTGAAAGGCAGCCTGGTTCCTGGTCTAGCACAGGTTGGAAATCCCCATGACCCTGAGAGACAGAAGTTGTTTGCCATGTTCCCAGACACCAGGTTCGTGACAGGAGGTCTCAGCCCTCCACAGATTTGTGGCCAACAGTCAAGTAAGGGCAATGCCCCAAGGCCCTCCACAGGTAGACCATAGGTCACATAGGCTCAAGACAGATCTCCATTTTAATGAAGTACCTAAATGACTGAAGGGCTTGGCCAGTTAAGCTTTCCTTCCCAGACACTCCTCCCTGCAAAAAGTATTTAACCTCAGGACCACCTGAGAAAGTAGGGTATAGTTTTACTTATCTCTACTCTCCACAATGACAATAAATGCTTTAAAAAACCATGGGCTGTTTCTTTTCGTTGGGATCAGAAATGGGGAGCAATGCAGCTCTTCAGCTAAAGAGCTGGCTGTCTGGAAGAAAACCAAGAAGGATGACCATCGGGTGGATACTTCATTCCTCCTTAGAAGAAGGAACAAAATACTTATGAAAGGATATAGGTACAGAGACAAAATTTAGAGTTAA
>NC_034608.1:9951167-9952582 GCF_900095145.1 Mus pahari | reverse complement strand
AGGGGGCTGCAACCCTGTAGGTGGAACAACAATATGAACTAACTAGTACCCCCTGAGTTTGTGTCTCTAGCTGCATATGTAGCAGAAGATGGCCTAATCGGCCATCACTGGGAATAGAGGCCCTTCGGTCTTGCAAACTTTATATGACCCAGCACAAGGCAAGGCCTGGGCCAAGTAGTGGGAGTGGGTGGGTAGGGGAGCAGAGGTAGGGAGAGGGGTATAGGAAACTTTCGGGATAGCATTTGAAATGTAAATAAAGAAAATAATAAAAATAAATAAAAAATAAAAATAAAAATAAAAATAAAAAAAGAGCTGGCTGTCTGATCTCCTGAAGGTCTCTCAGTACTCCCAGCCACAGCCAAGCCAAGTCAGCAAACCAACAAAACAAGGACTCTCTTCCCGAGGGACCCAGCTGGAGATCTCCCCCATTTCCCCTTCAGCCCCAGGCAAGATCCACCCTGTTACCCCCCCCCCCGCCAGATCTCAGCTCTTACACAGCTCCCAGCAGCACCTGGGTGCCCAAGAGCCTGAGAACCAAACAGGCCCAGTCCTAGGGATACCCAAGTCAGCTCTGGCTGACCTCGGTGTCTCAAGTGCTGTGGCCAAGCAGATATAGGACCCCACTTAACCCTACAAGATCCTGGATGGCTTTGTTCAATTCCTTCACCTGTTTGGTTGTATTTTCCTGTAATTCTTTAAGGGACTTTTGTGTTTCCTCTTTCCGGGCTTCTACCAGTTTGCCTGTGTTCTCCTGTATTTCATTAAGGGGATTATTTATGTCCTTCTTAAAATCCTCTATCATCATCATAAGATAGGATTTTAAATCAGAGTATTGCTTTTCCAGGGTGTTGGGGTATCCAGGGCTTGCTGTGATGGGAGAACTGGATTCTGGTGATGCAAAGGAGCCTTGGTTTCTATTTCTTGTGTTCTTGGTCTTGCCTCTCGACCTAGGGTTATCTCTGGTGTTTGCTGATCTTGCTGTCTCTGACTGTGGCTTGTCCCTCCTATAACCCTGTGTGTTAGCACCTCTAGGAGACCAGTTCTCTATGGAAGGAATTTGTATATGAAGATTTGTGGCACAGGGTCAGCTCTGGCACAGATGGAAACCAGAAGGGCCCTGTCCCTGGCTGTTCCTCAGTTCCTGTGTCTTGAGGGTTCTGGGTGAGTCCCTCAGAGCAGAAGTGGTAGCAGGTATGTCAGCACTCCTCCAGCTTTCTCCCACCAGGATTTAGGTATGAAGAGTTGTGACAGAGGGTCAGCTCCAGGGCATAAGCAGAAACCAGTCCATACAATTTTTTTTTGATCATCTTAATCCTCCTTCTCTGCTTTCTCCCAGATCCTATCTACTTCGATAAAAATCTCTCTCTCTCTCTCTCTCTCTCTCTCTCTCTCTCTCTCTCTCTCTCTCTCTCTCT
>NC_034608.1:9941524-9951141 GCF_900095145.1 Mus pahari | reverse complement strand
GCTCATCTACACCCATTAGACAAGTATGCTAAATGAGTCCTTCACACAAGTTCTTCCTGTATGACCTTAATTAAGTTCCACTTCCCCTAAGAACTTTCTCTCTCTCTCTCTTTCTCTCTCTCTCTCTTTCTCTCTCTCTCTCTCTCTCTCTCTCTCTCTCTCTCTCTCTCTGTGTGTGTGTGTGTGTGTGAGTGTGAGTCTGTCTGTCTTTATCTATCTATCTCACTCACTCTTTCTCACCATCTCATTAAAAAGGTGATTAAAATCCAGGTATGGTGACTCACACCTTAAAGCTCAGCACTCAGGAAATAGAGGCAGACAGATCTCTGTGAGTTTGAGGCCAGCCTCATCAAAACAAGTTCCAGGACAACCAGTGCTACATAGAGAAATCCTGTATCAGAAAACCAAAGTTGATCAAGTCTACTTTCTGTTACCCTGCATGGGGACTACCCTAGAGTGTAATGAATATGAAAGTATCCCACCAAAGAAAACTGATTTTTCTTCTCCCAATAGCAAACAAATTGCAATAGCTCCCTAGCTAGGAACTGAATGTCCTGAAGTCTTCTTTTCTATGCTAGAATTTTATCTGCCTTGAGATTGTGCAGACTTTTTACAGACTATCACAACCTCTGTGAGCTAATATGTGCATCTGCCCTGTTATGCTGGGAAGTACTGGCTCCTTGAAGTCATTTACCATCTCTAAATCTTAAGCATCTGTCTTACTTAAAATTTTATTGCTGTGAAGACACACCATGATGAATGCAACTCTAATTGCATTACATCTAATTACAACATCTAATTGGGGCTGGCTTACAGTTTCAGAGGTTTAGTCCACTCTTGTCATGGTAGGACATGTAATGGTGTGCAGGCAGACATGGTGCTGAGGAAAGATGAACGTTCTACATCTTGATCTGTAGCAGCAGAGAGGGGCTGTGTGTTACACTTTGTGCTACATTAGATGGAGCTTGAGCATAGGAGACCTCAAAGCCAACCTCCACAGTGACACACTTCATCCAAAAGGTGCCACTCCTCATGAACCAAGAATTCAAACACATGAATCTGTGGGAGCCATTTGTATTCAAACTACCACACCATCTTTCCAACTCCTTTTCCTTATATATTTCTTAAAAGAAGAATGTGATAAAGACATCAAATTTAAGCACCCAGATCTTAGTATAACTGACTTCATAATGGAAGTACTATTGAGGCCATAAAATTTAGCATATAAACAGCAACATCAGCCAAAATGAAAAGAAAGGCCTAATGCATCCAAGTCTATACTTCTGAGAAAGTCTCTAAATGCACTAACCTTGCTTTTGACTTTTCTAGTTCCACTTCTGGCTAGCTGTTCTCATTCCCTAAAGTATATCATCCCAAGATATGGTATTTTTGTGCTTAAAGGTTCACCCTGAGAAAGGCTGGAGGCTACACTGAAATCCTGAACACCAGTATAGTTGCTAGCCAGCTAATAAAGACTTTCTATTGGCTTGAATCTGTATCTGAGTAGTCTTCTCTGCTGGATTCCCCGCAACACTGGATACTGCAAAGTCTCTTCAGTCTGCTCATTGACCAACTATGGGTCTCTGTGTTAACTGAAATCTACTTTGGTGGAACTGAGGGTAACAGTCGCAGCTTCTAATCTCTTGCCATTGCTTTCTCTTGTCCTTCGGCTGTTTGTGTCAGATTTGTACGCCCCTTGCTTATGTCTGACACACACAAGTATTCCCAACCTTAGGTATAAGGAAATTCAAAGAAAGAAGAAATGATTTTGGTGAAGTTTCTTCTCTGTGTCATAGAGCCATGGTTTGTATGGTAGCAGGAACCAGCATTCATTATTATTTTATTTTTATTAATTATTTTAAAGATAAGGTCTCATACACACTAGACTAGCTTCAAATTCTCTGTGTAGCCTTGGATTTTTAAATTCTCCTGCTTCTACCTCCCACTGAGTATAGGAATTATTAGTGTGTCCATCATGACTAGTTAATTCAAGTACAGAGAGGCAAACCTACGACTTCTGACATATGGTACTTGACATATGGTCCAGTTTTAGTAAACAGATGTATGGATGTATTTCATCAAACAAATAAACAAACAAACACTCAACAGATCATGGAGAGGGAAGCCTTAGTTATTCTGAATGTGCAGCTAGCAAAATGTCTACTGTCTGTTCTAGTATCTAGTAGTTTTTCCATGGGTTTTCCCCTTCCTTGACAAACCCATATAGCCAAGGATGGATAGTGGCTAATTTTTGATGATTCGATTTGTTGAGTGTGTGTACCAACAACCTGACATAGTGAATGGGTAAAATCTACTTTAGGGTGCTTTATAACACCCTAATTACACCTAGAAAGCTATCTTTTCCTTTTGTTCTGGCAGAAACACTTGAACTGCTCTGAAGTTCCAAGCTAGCAAATTGCTGAGATGAGAAGGTTGGAGCCAAACCAGTGATGATGCTGTGGTCCTGCGAGGAGTTAGGCTCAGACACACAGGTCCTTTTCCATTCTCCATCACTGTTCTTATTTAACTCGATGTTAATCACATTTGTGTTCATTAGAGTAACCCAATTTCATACTGTACTATACATCACAGTATGAATTTCTGTGGGATAATTTCTATTTGGACAAGGAAATGTTTTTATCATTAATGACTTTGTTTTAATTATTCTTATTTTTTTGCTCCCTAGCACTGATGTTTGTCTTTCAGCCTCCCAAGTGTCATCCACCACTCCGTTCGTTTTGAGTGCATTTTCTACACTTATATTGTTATTGCTTCAGAATAAATGGACAGGAAATGCAAAAAACAAAAAAAAGAAATCTACTTTGAAGAAAATCTTCTCTAGTATTTCATTTTATCTTTGCTTAAATAATATTTATAGATTTATCTGTTACATAAAACTTGTTTAGAGAATCACAAGAAAACTTATCAACCTTTGAGTTTCTTGGTAAGGAATTTTCTAAGTATAAATATGACTGTTTAAGATATAGAATTATCAATGTTATTATTTTATTATGTTATTTTTGACAGTTGTATTTTTCAGTGTTTCTATTCCATCTGAGTTGTCAAACGTATCGCTTCTTTCATTCTTGGCAGTGGTAGTGGATACATTTGAAATTTATGTTAGTTTTTCATGTACTAACCCTTTGTTACAATGAGATAGTCCATTAATCTTACAATTCAAACTGGTGTATGACTATAGACTTAAAAAATAAAGAGATATTGGTACTCAAAAAAAAAAAAAGAAAAAGAAAATCTTCTCTAATGAGGGTGCATGGATGTAACAATAAGTAATTGGGTATCAGCTTATTATTGTATCCTGCTGCCAGAAAGAACACAGATCAAACGGATGCAAGGCACTGTGGGAAGACAATGGTGTTGATAATCATGGACTCTTAGCACTTTGAAACTGTAACTTTCAAAAACTCTTATATGTTGCTTTGTTCATGGTGTCTTATCACAGCAATGGGAAAGTAACCAAGGTAACAACATATATTTGTATCATAGAATATAAATAAGTCAAGTGGGTACTGACCTGGAATTTTCATTCCTACTGGCTAGCCTTCATGTCACTGGAAGGTGNTATAAATGCTACTAGAGGTGAAAAGTGACTGTCAAGTTCACCCATTTGGGAAACCAGTGAAATACAATAACAACCTGCNTNGCATGAGATGCACTATGATGTAGTACAGACATGATATTTATGGATGTAANCAACCATTTTATGACTAGATTGCAGGCTCAGTTCATGAGGTAGAGCCCATACCTGGCNCTATTAACCAAACTGAGAACCTGAGGCTAGGTAGGGTATGAGCTCTAAGAGAAAACCTATCACTATGATCTTACTAAATGGACATTGCATTGAATGATTTCTAAGAAATACTGCAATGCCTGTAGATCAGTGTATGTCTCAATCCTCACCAAAGAAGCATTTTCTTTCAGTAGATAGCAATGAACACAGAGGCTCACAAACAACATGTGGAAAATGAGAAACTTCATTTTAGGCATAAATTTTTCTCAAATGACTTTAATAATTGCTCGACCTCCCCTCTAGCCCTTCACCCACCAGATGTACTAGAAAAGAAAAAATATTAGGACACTGGGGAAGTAGAACTGTTTAGAAAGAGTTCTTTGTGGGCGAGTCCAATCTTCATTGTCAGAATATCAGCAGGTCAANCCAGTAGCAAACACCAAATATGAACCAGCAGCTGCATTCCAGTCCACTTGGNAGTCACTGCACACAAACCAGCAACTGCAGTTCAACCCAGAAGATGCAAGGTTTACCAACCAGCCTGAGGCATTCTATCTATGGCATCATCACAAGGGAAGCTCAGCAACACAATGTAAGGTGAACCAATACATGTGTATCATTAGCAAAGAATAGTGAAGAGCAGCAAAGCAACCCATTGCTTGAGCTCTCATTGTCTGTGGTGTCATATTTATATTCCTCTGAACATCNTGTGTCCTTTTACATGTCTGCTTTAGCAAAACATCCTTTCCTGTGTATACTCCAGCAGAACGTTGTTTGACATAACTGGTTTTCTAAAGAAACCAGAAGTTTCCACGTCACTTCATGTAGTGATATGTATACTAAAGTTTGACTTTAATAAATATATGGCTTTAAATCAAATGTATAGTAAACTCTCTATGTCTGGCTTTGAGTGAAATATTTCAGCAAAGTCTTTGCTATATTTGGGTTAATCAGTAGAGGTTGAGAAATTGTTATGAGGCTGTTTGAAACTTGAAGATATGTTGTCTCTCTGGAAAGTCTGCACTTGCTACTACATGAGAGCTTGCGGCTGCACTAATCTTGGTCCTAAGACACTCCAAACCGAAAGTTCATACTTTTGATTTTGGATAGCCATGGTCAAAAGGGACTGAGATTTTTGTGGGTTGTCTGCTCTCATGAGCAATAAAGGGCAAAATAACTTTGGTAGCTGGAACCTTTCCCAGCCCCAATTAACCTTATATAATGTTAGAATAAAGTAACTGGAGTAAGCTAGCTGGGTACCAGCCTTCCCAGAGAGGCGGTACCCCTCTGCTTCTTCAGATAAATGACAGCTTAGCATCTTGGTGAGCGTCTCTCCCTACTATGACATCTACAAGCAACATCAATCAATAGTTTCAAAGTGCTCATCCCCAAATAGAAATACAAATCACACTCCTTTTCCCTCAAGACTCAAGGATTACTTAAGAAGTGGAAAAAGGCCCTTCTACATGATCATGTTGAGCTGCTCCTGGGCCTAACATTTGGCCTCCTCAGCCACCTACTTCCTGCAGCTTCCAGCCTTTCCACCATGGATCCCCACAAAGAGAGTGAACTTCAGGCCTTCTTGAAGATGTGTAGGCAGGATCTGAGCATCTTGCACACTGAGGAAATGCGCTTCCTGAGGGAGTAGGTGGAGAGCTTGGGGCAGCAGGTGAGGGTAGGGGGATAAAGTATTACTCGATATTCATAGAGCTAAGTCAGAAGAAAATTCCAAAGAAGAAAAAAGAGACAAGACAACAGAGGAAAACATAAAGACAGAGGAGCCATAGAATGAGGAGAGCGATCTAGAAACTGACAATGAAAGTGTAATTGAGCCAGACACTGATGCCCTTCAGGAAATGGGAGATGAAAATGTAGAGATAACTGACGAGAAGATGGATGAAGCAAATGAAAAGAAGGGAACTGCCATTGAAGCTCTTAGTGATGGTGAGCCCCAGAAAGCCATTGACTTCTTCACAGATGTCATCAAGCTAAATCCTCACTTACCTATTCTGTATGCAAAGAGAGCCAGTGTCTTCATCAAATTACAGAAGACAAATGCTGCCATCTGAAACTGTGACAGAGCTATTGAAATAAACCCTGATTCAGCTCAGCCATACAGATGGCAAGGGAAAGCACACAGACTCTTGGGTCACTGGGAAGAAGCAGCTCGTGATCTTGCCCTTGCCTGTAAACTGGATTATGACAAAGATGCCAGTGCAATTCTGAAAGATGTTCAACCTTGGGCTCAAAAAATTGCTGAACACTGGAGAAAGTATGAGCGAAAAATGTGAAGAGCAAGAGATAAAAGAATGAATAGAACGGGTGAAAATGGCTCAAGAAGAGCATGAAAGAGCCCAAAGGGAAGAAAAAGAAACCAGAAGACAATCCAGATCTCAGTTTGGCTCTTTTCCAGTGGTTTTCCTGGGAGAATGCCTGGAATGGGAAGGGCCATGCCAGGAATGGTGGGAATGGCAGGAATGGTAGGAATGCCAGTGAAATCCTCAGGAATCCAGAGGTCCTTACAGCCATGCAGAATCCAGAAGCTATAGTGGCTTTCCAGGATGTGGCCCAGAACCCATCAAATCTGTCAAAATATCAAAGCACCCCAAAGGTTATAAATCTCATCAGTTAATTTTCAGCCAAGTTTGGAGGTCAATCATAATGTCAAAGCCCTTGCTGAATGAAGAACAGCTTAGCTCACTTACAGGATGTTGCAAGAATACAAACCAGTGTACGTTTGACTTCACCGGGAGAACTGGAGCACTTCGAAGAAAATCCCTACTCGCTGCATCAAATTTGGCTGAGGCATTTTACAGTAGTTTGCCATTAGCATGTTCATTCAGACAATGTTTTCCTACTAGAAATTACAAACTTAAAACCTTTTTCAACTTTAAACATATTTTTAAAGAATTTAAGGGATGTCAATTCCTACATTTTTCTTTACTAATTAATCTTTTGGCATTTTTCCTTTTGAATTACTGGGCAAGGAAGATAAATGTGGATGATTTACAGCTTTCATGAATGAAATAAAGATTTGTTAGTGGGAAGCAAATAAAGCACATTTAACTTGATGCTTAAGAGCCAAAGGTGATGGATAGTTCCAAGGAAGCTAAGTTCTGGACACAATAGAGCCCATGCACATATTAATTCATACCATTACAAGACGACGAGAGCAGGCTCAAGACACACAAAAATCCTAGTGTCGAAGGAGAGTAAACACACAGACCCCCCCCCAATCCAGAGAAGTATTGGAATTTGATAGCCCATTGGGAGGTGGGAAAGTTTTCATTAATCTGTGACCTCTGTGGTACTGACCATACTATAGGACGTGCTTGTGCACACACATGTGCGCATACATACATATATACATATATACATACATACATACATACGAGAGAGAGAGAGAGAGAGAGAGAGAGAGAGAGAGAACATGACAATGTGTAGTATGGTTAAGGAAGCAGGGGTGGAATTGGAGAAGCTGGGGAGGGTAAATCTGATCAAATTGTGATGCATGAAATTCCAAATAATCATAAAGATTATTTTAAAAACAATTTGTATTTATCTGCTTACTAAGCTGTGAGATCTTCAATCAATTGAATTTTCAAGGTTTGTTGACATAAGAAAACATGAGAAGTGATAGAAGGAAAAATTGATACATTCATGGAATTGAACATAATATAGTAGCAAAAAATGAATTAACTACAACTTCTAAAATAAGTTCTGTCTTCCGTTTTGAACCTGCACCTGGAGCAGACTTGAGATGCTGGCTCTGCACCCACTCCTACAACACCCAGAGGGAGCTCAACTCTCAAGTGCTCTAACATGCCCAAGATCATAGGTGAATCCAAACATCTGCCCCAACACCCAGAGTAACTGGGACCCCTGGGATCCAGAGACACAGGATACTCCTCCTGGAGAGTGGCACAGGTTCTTTCCGGTTTGAATCTGCACCCAGAGCAGACCTAGAGCACTGGCTCTTCACCCACTCCTACAAGACCCAGGAGCCTGACTCCCAGGTTCTCAAAAACCCCAAGGAACACAGTGCTCTGAAATACCCAGGATCACAGGTGCTTTGACAAGCTGAGGATTACAGAGGAAGCCCAACTCCCAGGAGAGTATACTCTGACATACTCAAGATCACAGTTGACGCCACAACATCTCTACAAACACCCACCATAACTAGGACCCCCACAGGAACCAGGAAAATGCAAACCCCACCCAATGAAAGGTACATGTTCCTTCTAGTTTGCACCTATGCCTGGAGCAGACCCAGAATTCTGGCTCCCCACCCACTCTTGAAACACACAGAGAAAGCTTAACTCCCAGGAGCTCTGGCATAACAGCATTTCAGAAACTTGGTCACACCAGGATTTCAGGATCCCAGAGGCAGCTTAACCCCCAGGAGATCTGACACACCCAGGATCTTGGGATCACAGGATCCCAGAACCACAGGGTCACAGAAACAGCTAGACTCTGAGGAATTCTGACACAACCAGGATCACAGGAGGGACAGGCACCATTCAGAGACAGCAAGGGCAGGTATCACTAGAGATAAGCAGATGGTGAGAGGCAAGACCAAAAACATTAGCAATGGAAACCTAACCTAATTGCATCATCAGAAGCCAGTTCTGCCAATACAGGAAGTCCTGGATACCCCAAATCACCAGAAAAGCATGATTTGGATTGAAAAATCACATCTCATGATGGTGATAGAGGACATTAAAAAGGACATAAATAACTCCCTTAAAGAAATACAGGGCCATCTTCGGTCCGGGTCCTTCAGAGACCAGTCTGCAAAGGAGAGACTGCGGACTGCAGAAGGAGCACAGGTTCTAGAAGAGGCTCTGGCTGGGGCCTTCATCTTCAGCCAGAAGGTGGATCTGAGCTCCAGACATCTGCACTCCTTCCCCTTCAGAGGAGAGGTGGCCTGCAGAGAGTACTCTGACAACTGAGACTCAGGAGAGAGTTGGAATNCCAGGAGTGCTGACAGAGGCTAAAAGAATCACAGGAGGAACAAGCTCCAGCCAGAGACAGCTAGAACAACTAACGCCAGAGATTACCAGACGGTAAAAGGGAAACGTAATAATCTTACTAACAAAACTCAAGACCACTCACCATTATCAGAACCCAGCACTTCCACCTCAGCAAGACCTGGATACCCCAACAAACCTGAAAAGAAAGATTTGGATTCAAAATCGTATCTCATGATGCTGGTAGAGGATTTTTAGAAGAAAATTAATAATTCACTTAAAGAAATACAGGAGAACACAGCTAAACAGGTAGAAGGCATTAGAGAGGAAGCAGAAAAATCCCTTAAAGAATTAAAGAAAAAACACTGATAAACAGGTAGAAGCCCTTAAAGAAGAAACACAAAAGTCCCTTAAAGAATTACAGGAAAACACAACCAAACAGGTGATGGAATTGAACAAAAACTTTCAGGATCTAAAAATGGAAGTAGAAACAATAAAGAAATCCCAAAGGGAAACAACTCTGGAGATAGAAACCCTAGGAAAGAAATCAGGAACCATACATAGATGCAAGCATCAGCAACAGAATACAAGAAATGGAAGACAGAATCTCAGATGCAGAAGATTCCATAGAGATCATGGACACAAAAATCAAAGAAAATGCAAAATGCAAAAAGATCCTAACTCAAAACATCCAGGAAATCTAGGACACAATGAGAAGACAAAACCTACAGATAATAGGACTAGATGAGTGTATTAGTCAGGGTTCTCTAGAGTCACAGAACTTACAGATAGTCTCTATGTAGTAAAGGAATTTATTGATGACTTACAGTCTGCAGTCCAAATCCCAACAATGGTTCAGTAGTAGCTGTGAATGGAGGTCCAAGGATCTAGCAGTCGCT
>NC_034608.1:9935771-9937259 GCF_900095145.1 Mus pahari | reverse complement strand
CCAATTCTTCACAGAGTTAGAAAGGGCGATTTGCAAATTCATCTGGAATAATAAAAAAGCCTAGGATAGCAAAAATCATTCTCAACAATAAAAGAACCTCTGATGGAATCACCATGCCTGACGTTAAACTGTACAACAGAGCAATTGTGATAAAAACTGCATGGTACTGGTACAGCGACAGACATGTAGATCAATGGAATAGAACTGAAGACCCAGAAATGAACCCACACACCTATGGACACTTGTTCTTTGACAAGGAAGCTAAAACCATCCAGTGGAAAAGGGACAGCATTTTCAACAAATTGTGCTGGCACAACTGGCTGTTATCATGTAGACGAATGAGAATCGATCCATTCTTATCTCCTTGTACTAAGGTCAAGTCTAAGTGGTTTGAGGAATTCCACTTAAAACCAGAGATACTGAAAACTATAGAGGAGAAAGTGGGGAAAAGCCTCAAAGATATGGGCACAGGAGTAAAATATCTGAATAGAACTGCAATGTCTTGTGCTGTAAGATCGAGAATGGACAATTGGGAACTCATAAAATTGCAAAGCTTCTGTAAGGCAAAAAAACACACTGTCAATAAGACAAAAAGGCCACCAACAGATTGGGAAAGGATCTTTACCAATCCTAAATCAGATAGGGGTCTAATATCCAATATATATAAAGAACTCAAGAAGACAGACTCCAGAAAACCAAATAACCCCATTAAAAAATGGCGCACAGAGCTAAACAAAGAATTCTCAACTGAGGAATATCGAATGACTGAGAAGAACCTGAAAAAATGTTCAACATCCTTAATCATCAGGGAAATGCAAATCAAAACAACCCTGAGATCCCACCTCACACCAGTCAAAATGGCTAAGATAAAAAATTCAGGGGACAGCAGATGCTGGCGAGGATGTAGAGAAAGAGGAATACTCCTCCATTGTTGGTGGGATTGCAAGCTTGTACAACCACTCTGGAAATAGTACTACAGGAGGATCCAGCAATACCTCTCCTGGACATATAGCCAGAAGATTTTCCAACTGGTAATAAGAACACAAGCTCCACTATGTTCATAGCAGCCTTATTCATAATAGCCAGAAGCTGGCAAGAACCCAAATGTCCTTCAACAGAGGAATGGATGCAGAAAATGTGGTACATTTACACAATGGAATACTATTCAGCTATTAAAAACAACGAATTTATGAAATTCCTCAGCAAATGGATGGATCTGGAGGGTTTCCATCCTGAGTGAGGTAACCCAATCACAAAAGAATTCACATGATATTCACTCACTGATAAGTGGATATTAGCCCTGAAACCTAGAATACCCAAGATACAATTTGTAAAACACATGAAACTCAAGAAGAACGAAGACCAAAATGTGGACACTTCACCCCTTCTTAGAATTGGGAACAAAACTCCCATGGAAGTGGTAACAGAGACAAAGTTTGGAGCTGAGACGAAAGGATGGACCATCCAGAAACTGCCCCACCCTGGGGG
>NC_034608.1:9918093-9935396 GCF_900095145.1 Mus pahari | reverse complement strand
GGTAGGGGAGCGGGGGGGGGGAGGGAACAGGGGATTTGGGGGATAACATTAGAAATGTAAATGAAGTAAATACCTAATAAAAATTGAAAAATTATACATACTAAATGAAATTTAAAGCAATATAGATGGTATCAATAGCATAATTATCATTTCAAAAATATATATTTCATACTTTCAATTTTAGTAACTCTGATAAAAATTACAATGTGTAAATTTAACACTTTTTGTTTTTCAATCATCAGCTGATGGACATCTATGTTGTTTATGTATTTAGGATATTATGCTTAGAGTAACAGTAAACATGGATGCACAGGTGTCTTTATAGAAAAAAAAGAATAAAAGTCTCTAAATTCTCAATTGTATACTCTAATCTATACATTTATTTGTTTGCTTTATTGCTTGCTAAATCATCAGGCTATGTAACCCTGCCTGTCAAGAAACTCACTGTGAAGACTAGGCTGGTATAGATCTCATGGACATACAGTCATCTCGGCCTTGCAAGTGTGCCACAATGCCTGGCCAGTTTTTGCTTTTAATTCCAAATTTGAGCCATTAAACCTGAAAGTAAAGGCTATATGAAATGTTCACAGTGGTTGTTACATGATGAAAGAAAGGGTTACATTGACATAAGTGCACATTAGTGTACACGAACTTACTTGCCATGTGGGGTATGTATAATTTCATGTTGCAGCAAGTGAGTATCAGAAATACTCAACACAAAAATAGATAAGTACTTTATTATCATAGGAAGGAATTTAAAATCAGAGTCTAGGTGAAACAAAGTGTCTTACAGCCATGAATAATCCCTGTATGGTGGGCAAAAGTAAAATTCACCATCTGGCATCATTGCCTCCGTGGAGTACAGAAAAGTTCAAAGCACACTGTGGGAGTAGGAGATATGATGGTTTCCCATGGAACAGAGAGTGTGTTCTCTGGAGTCCTGTTCAGTGTTCAGCCTGTTTGAAAGGCTGTGATGACATTCACCACTACAGAAGAACTAACTTTTAATGACTTTCCAGTTCCCAGAGTGGACTCTCTGGTGTAGCTCAACTTGGGGGAAAGGTACGTCCCCAAAGGCACCTGGCTTAGTCTGATTAACAAATTCACCAGGAGACTTATTTATTTTAAAGGTGGAAGACTGATATATTATTCCTCTGAGTTCCCCAAAAGGATGCACTAAAACAAGGCCATCAATGCCTCAGGTACCATGGCGGGGGCCAAGCCAATTGGAAGGATACACGCTGCCATTCTGCGGGCCGTTTAATTGTGAGTGTGTTTAGGAAGCCTTCCCAGCACATCTGTCTGTGAGATGGAGTCACATCCAGTGAGGATGCCACAACACCCTAGCCTGAGACTGACCAAAAGGTATGAAGACCCTGTCAATGTCAGTTTTCCAGCCTCCTTGTGCAGATCATGATCTTATCAGATATTTTGTCTCCTGTCTCCTATCAAATATATTCCCTCATTCTTATTTTCTCTACATCTCTTTACCTTCACAGATGTTTGCCATTTTCTATTCTTTATCTTAGTATGTGTTCTAGCACGTGTTCTAGATGTACTGGTGTAGAACCCCATCTTCTCATCTTTTCACAAGTATTTGCATTGGCCATCTGCCATCTACATTTGATTGCAGATACTGTTTCCCCTGTCCAGGGCAGTGCACAGTCCCACGCTGTGCTGACGACCTTCAAGCTCCTTTCTTCAGTCAACCCTCTCAAAGCATATCCTCTTTCCAGGGTGGTCAGGAATGTTACAACTAAGCTCTGAGCCTTAGCTTTGCAGACTGCCTTGCTCTGTGCTTGTCCTGACAGGCACTGACATCACCATCAAATGGAAGAATACTGTGCTGGGCACAGCAGCTGTGGTTGAAAGGCCAGTTACTATCACAGCTATGAATCTCTCATTTCGAGCTCTCCTGGCTTTTGAGGTTGCTGACTTATCAGCTGATGTCATTCTCTCAGGGCTGTCTTGGAGGGAGGGTCAGCAATTCTACAGTTATAACATGTAAGACTGGTTCTGGGGTTCATGTTTTTTTATATATCTTGTCTATGATATGTCTTTGTGTGGCTCCTCTCTGGTCATGTCTATTCATAGTGTGTTTGGACTATCATTTCTTCTGTAGGTTTGGGGAGCATCAGCTCTAGTTCTGTTGGTTAACCTGTCAGTGCCTGTAGACTTTCTCTCACCTTGATCTACCTTGGTTTGGTCGAGTGTATCCCACAGATCTGGAAATGCTCTTTCCTTTCTTAACATATACCTCATTCTTGATGTCATCCTCCAGTGTACAAATTCCTCGGCTTGGTCTCATCTGCTTCCGTTTTCAGCCATGCTTCTGACTTGATTGAGTGGCTCTGTCATCTGCAGAGTTTCTGTTTGCTCCCATAGTTCTAACTTCCTTGCCAACTTTCTCCTTTGTGTCTTTAATTACACTCTCAGATTGATGGGCCTTTCACCCACTCTGCCAGCCTTCTCATCTGGGGCATGAAATGGTCTGCTCACTTCTTTCATCAATTTGGGTCCTGCACAAGGCTGTGGATCCTCTGTAGACCAGGACTCTGGGATGGTAAATTTAGTAATGGTACATTTTAGTCAATTTCAACTCCTCTTCTCCTGGATTCTGGTGGTACACTGTTCTATTTGAGGTTGTGATGACGGTAAATGTTTTCTCATACATGTGTGCAGGTGGATGGGTGTGTGCTTGACTCTGTGTGTGTGTGTGTGTGTGTGTGTGTGTGTGTGTGTGTTTGCACACTATTGGGGTGGATGTTTTTCTCTCAGGTTTTTGACTCTCATTTTCTCCACCCTTTTTGCCTCTTTTATTGTAATCCTGTCTGTCCACAGTGCTGTCTTCAGCTGAATTTATGTTTCCTACTGCAGTGTGTGGGGTGTAGAGGGAGAGCACTAGCAGCAAATGCAGCGATTTACAACCAGCTCATCTTAACCTGAAGTAGAACAATTGTGTGTCACCTATGGCGCCAGTCAGTTCCAGGGACAGTGGAAGTAGAGAGCCTTGTCTCCATGTGGTCTCTTTCTAGGAAATCCTTTCATTAGAACTGCACCTAGCTATAGGTACAGAGACAAAATTTAGAGCTAAGATGAAAGGATGGACTATCCAGAGAGTACCCCATTCGGGAGTCCATCCATCATCAGCCAACAAACCTAGATACTAATGCTCATGCCAGCAAGATACTGCTGAAGGGACCCTGATATTGCGGCCTCTTGTGAGGCTATGCCAGTGCCTGGTAAACACCGAAATGGATGCTCACAGCCAGCTACTGGATGGAACACAGGGTCCCCAATGGAGGAACTAGAGAAAGTACCCAAGTACCTGAAGGGGGCTGCAACCCTGTAGGTGGAACAACAACAGGAACTAACCAGTACCCCCTGGGTTTGTGTTTCTAGCTGCATATGTAGCAGAAGATGACCTAATCGGCCATCAGTGGGAATAGAGGCTCCTTGGTCTTCCAAACTCTATATGACCTAGCACAAGGCAAGGCCTGGGCCAAGTAGTGGGAGTGGGTGGGTAGGGGAACAGAGGTGGGGGGAGGGGTATGGGAAACTTTCGGGATAGCATTTGAAATGTAAATAAAGAAAATAATAATAATAATAATAATAATAATAAAAAAGAACTGCACCTAGCTTAAAGACAAAGGTCACATGCTCCTTTGACTCTGCCATCCCAGGCAGTGAATGGTAGGGAAGGTTACAGTTATGTCTTAGTCTGTTTATTGAGGGGATGTACAGAGAGTCAGTCTCTGGCTTTGTCTCCACAGCCCATGCTGCTCTGACATTTGCACTTATGATGCATCCAGACCCAAGGCACATCCCTGCAGCAAGGCCAGTCTCCCATCTGTTTTTCTGAGTGTGGATTGTGTATATTGTGCCAAGGCCATTTTCAGCATTCTAAACTTTACTGAAAGTATTCTGGGTGGATTAGTTCTCTCCCCATTCATAGCTGAGTGACAGTGGGCCTGGGTCTCATGGATGTGACATAGTTTGTACAAAGAACTTACCCTTTCTTGTGGCCAGGGACTTCAGCATATTTGGGTCAATCCTGGTCCCTGTTTGGTCACATGGCCAGATCTAGGATCTTGATCTGCAAAGCTAACCTTGGAATAACGATCTGCTTAAGGGTTTAGACTTCACCCTGCATATGGTGAGCATGTAACTGAGCCTGGGTGGTTAAGGTTGCACTGAAATGCTTATATGCCCTTGATTGGCACCAGCACACAACTCAGCTAAAATAGAACAGAGTCACTGAACTGCTCTATGGCCCCCCAGCCATAGAGTCAGCAGTGCTGCTTTTGTGTGCAAAGAGGTGTCACTCTCTAACCACATCTCATTCTTTTTATCTCTCAGGACACTTCAGGATCAATGCAAATTTTCATGCACGAATCTCCTCAACATGTACCAGTTTCATTGGTACTATGCTTGAGAATGCCAAAATGATATTTCATAAAGGCATACCAAATACCACCCTTGCATGTTGGCATCTAATGTATGCCATTACTTGGCGAGACACTTCAATTCCTGATCAGATCCATTTTCTCTGTCATGGCATGAATACTGGTTTGTCCAGAAATTTCTTTGGTTAAGATTTTGTTTTGTATAGTTGGATTCTTAGGTATAGTTTTACCCTCTTTATTTCAGTAACTTTACAAATTGTGGGGACCTCGTTGTTTTAAAAAACTTAAATTTGGCTCAGAAAGTAAAGTTACTGGCAGGGAAATAAAAGTCTGTACCTGGATAGGTTAGATAGGTAATTGTTGAAATGACTCTTATCCTAACAGAGTCTTGTAATAGAGTTCCAACCAATGTTAGAGCTACTCACATGCTTGTTCTTGTGCTATAATGTTCTATAGAAAAAAAAAACAAATGACTAAAAATATATTTGTTTAGAGAGGAAGTACAAGGGCAATAGCAAAGCCTGCATCCACATGAAGAGCTTATGCAGTGTTTATCTCTCTGGGTCAGAGTTCACTCAGGATGATTACTTGCAGAGCCTCCATTAACCTTTAGACTTCATGAAATATATATATATATATATATATATATATATATATATATATATATATATATTCACATTTTTATTATCCATTCACCAGGTGATGGGCCTCTAGTCTGTTACCAATTTCTGGCTATTACAAACAGAGTAGCACTGAACACGGATGAGCAAGTGTCTCTGTGATAAATATTAGAATCCATTGAATATATGCCCAAGAGGGGAATAGCTTGGTATTGCGGTAGATTTATTCCCAGCTCCCTGAGGAACTGCCACACTGATTTCTATAGTGAGTTTACCAGTTCTCCTTTCCACCCTCTCCCTGCATCATCCCCAGCCTGTGCTAACATTTATTTTATTTATCTTGACCATTCTGATTGGGCTAAGTTGAAATCTCAAAGTAGTTTTAATTTGCATTTCCCTGGTGACTAATGATGTTGAACATTTTAAAAAAGGGTTTCCTAAGGTATTTTCTTTCAATTTTAAAGAAATCTATATTGGTGGACAGGATCCTTCTGGTTTTCCGTCTGTTCCTGGAATTGACCCTGTGCCATAGCTCTCTTATAACCAAATACCACTGGGAGAGAGCTGGTCTCCTGTGAGCACAGGTAAGACCATCAAATTTGCTCAAATTCCTGGCCCAAGAGGGACCCACCCAAAGCCATCAGGACACAGGAACAAAGGGACAACCGGGAATAAGAACCTTCTGGTTTCTGTCTGCACCCTGGAGCTGACCCTGTGCCATAGCTTTCTATACACAAATTCCTCCTGAAGAGAACTGGTCTCTCAGGAGTACTGACACACAGGCTTGCAGGAGAGACAAGACACAGTCAGAGACAGCAAGACCAGCTAACACCAGAGATAAACAGATCGAAAGAGGCAAGGGCAAGAATGTAAGCAACAGAAACCAAGGCTACTTGGAATCATCAGAACCCAGTTCTCCCACCACAGTGAACCCTGGATACCCCAACCCACCAGAAAAGCAAGACTCTGATGTAAAATATTATCTCATGATGGTGATATAGAACTTTGAGAAGGACATAAATAAATCCCTTAAAGAAATGCAGGAGAACACAGGTAAACAAAACAGGTAGAAGCCCTTAAAGAGAAAACACAAAAATTCCTTAAAGAATTACAGGAAAACACAATCAAATAGATGAAGGAAATGAACAAAACCATCTAAGATCTAAAACTGGAAATAGAAATAATAAAGAAATCACAAGGGGGGACAACACTGGAGACAGAAAACCTAAGAAAGAGATCAGGAGTCATAGATGCAATTATCACCAACAGAATATAAGATATTGAAGAGAGAATATCAGGTGCAGAAGATACAATAGAAAAAATTGAAACAACAGTCAAAGAAAATGCAAAAAGCAAAAATCTCCTAGACCAGAAATTTCTCCTGTCACATAATAGTCAAAAGACCAAATGCACAAAATAAAGAAAGAATATTAAATGCAGTAAGAGGAAAAGGTCATGTGACATATAAAAGCAGAGCTGTCAGACCAGACTTCTTACCAGAGACCGTGAAAGCTAAAAGACCTGGACAGATGTCATACAGACCCTAATAGATCAGAGATGACATGCCAGACTACTATACCCAGCAAAAGTCTCAATTACCATAGGTGGAAAACCAAGATATTCCATGACAAAACCAAATTTACACAATATCTTTCCACAAATCCAGCCCGACAAAGAATAGGAATAGATGGAAAACTCGAACACAAGGAGAGAAACTACACTCTAGACAAAGAAAAAAAATCTTCTTAAAATAAACCCAAAAGAAGATAGCCACACAAACATAAAAATAACATCAAAAATAACAGGAAGCAACAATCACTATTCATTAATATTATCTTTTTTTTTTCTTGGTTTTTCTGAGACAGGGTTTCTCTGTGTAGCCCTGGCTGTCCTGGAACTCACTCTGTAGATCAGGCTGGCCTGGAACTCAGAAATCTGCCTGCCTCTGCCTCCCAAGCGCTGGGACTAAAGGTGTGTGACACCAGAGCCCAGCTCTTAATATCTCTTAACATTAATGGATTCAATTCCCCAATAAAAAGACATAGACTAACAGACTGGATACATAAACAGTACCCAACATTTTGCTCCATACAGGAAACCACCTCAGGGTCAAAGACAGACACTATCTCAGAGTAACAGGCTGGAAAACAATTTTCCAAGCAAATGGTCCCAAGAAACAAGCTAGAGTTGCCATTCTAATATCAAAAAAAATCAACATTGCACCTCACACATTAATAGTGGGAGACTTCAACACACCATTCTCATCAATGGACAGATCATGGAAACAGAAACTAACCAGGAACATAGTGAAAATAAGAGAAGTTATGGCCCAAACTGATTTAACAGATATCTATAGAACATTTCATCCTAAAACAAGAACACACATGGTATGTGCTCACTGATAAGTGAATATCAGACAAACACTGTGGAATATTCATAATACAACTCATGGATCACATTAAGCTCAAGAGGAAGGAAGACCAAAGAGTGGATGCTTCAGTCCTACTTAGAAGGGAGAACAAAACAATCAAGGGAACTAGAGGGTGAAAGGGACTTGGAAGGAAGAGAAAAGGGGAGGGGGAAAAGAGGGGAAGAATCAGATATGAGAGGAGGTGGAGGAGATGTACAGAAGTCGGGAAATTAAATAGAGGAGTGTTGCAATGGGGAATGGAAACTGGGGTAGACCCAGAAGCCAGGGAAGCATGAGTTTCCCAGAACACCGTGGGGATGACATTAGCTGAAATACCCTACAAAGAGGGGCAGGGATCTGAAGAAACCATATACAGAAGTTAGCCATGGACCGCAGGGTGAGAGATGGGGCCACCCTCCCATCTCCAAAAATTTCAACCCAGAATTGCTTCTGTCTAAAGGGACAAAGAGTAGAGCAGAGACTGGGGAAAAGGGCATCTAGAGACTGCCCCAACTGGTGCTCCATCCCACATGCAGACACCAAACCCAGACACTATTGCAGATGCCAAGAAGTGCCTGCTGGCAGGAGCCCAATACAGCTGTCTCCTGAGAGGATTTGCCAATTCCTGACCAATACCCAGTCCAACACTAGACTGAGCATAGGGACCCCAATGGCAAAGTTAGGGCGAGGACTGTAGGAGCTGAAGGGGTTTGCAACCTCATATAAAGCACAATATCAACCAACCAGGCTGCCCAGAGCTCCCAGAGACTAAACCACCAACTAAAGAGTACAAAGCAAGAACCTATGGCTCCAGCTGGATATGTAGCAGAGGACTGCCTTATCTGTCATCACTGGGAGGGGAGCCCCTTGGTCCAGTGGAGGCTTGATGACCCAGGATAGGAGAAAGCTAGGCTGCTGAGGCAGGAGTAGAGGGGGGAGTGCCCTCATAGAGGAAGGGGGGAGAATAGGGTGGTTGTGGAGGGGAAACTGGGAATGGGGATAACATTTGAAATGTAAATAAATAAAATTACCAATTGAAAAGGGTCACCATAAAAAAAGAAATCTGTACCATTTTTTTAATGGATTGTCTTCTCAATGTTTAGCTTTTAAGTACTTTACAATGCCTATTTAATCATATGATTAAAATGTATCCTGGTTTTAACTCTAATGTGCTGGTGGTGGGGCAAGGTTCCATATGCATTCTTTAACCCTGACTTTTCTACCCTCAGGCTCTCAGAAATAATGGAATCCAGTTCCTGGAAGGGTCCCCACTAATCCATAGTGTACATTTTGCTACAGTCTCCTGGTGCTTATCTATCAATCACTATAGTCATCCACCTAGTCCACTGATTTTAACATCACAACATCATATATGTATATTTGCCTGGTTTGCCTTATCCTAGTAGAACAATGAAGACTTCATTAAGATAATGTTTCTAAGAAACCTAATTTCTGGATTCTTCCTCCTGTCAGAAGTTTTCATCGGACTCATGGGAAACTTGCTCCTCTTCATACTATACATGTACATCTTCTTAATTCAGCCTCATCAGAAGAAGCCCATAGATATGATCTTCACACATCTAATGCTTGTCAATGTGTTGAGCATCATGTTCAAGCTGATACCAGATGTCATGAGATCCTTTGCAGTCAGGATCCTTTTCCATGATGTTGCATGTAAGGCAGTTTTATATGCATACAGTGTTACTAGGGGCCTTTCCCTCTGTACTATCTTGCTACTGAGTGTATTTCAAGCCATCACTCTCAGTTCTAAACATTCTAAGTGGGCATGGCTTAAATCCAAGCTTGAGTCATGCATTTTTCCATTATTCCTCATCATCTGGATCATCAACACATTTCTCTATCTTCCCATGGTTGAAAATGTAAAGGGAAAAATCAACTTCACTCTTATGGATTCGAGGTATTCCCAGATATACTGCCGAAGTAGCCAGGTTCGCCACCACACCACCATGTCACTTGTAACTGCACTAATAATTAGAGACGTCTTGTTTGTGTTTCTCATGATATGGTCCAGCCTCTACATGGTGAGCCTCCTCTTCAGACACAATAGGAGTACACGGCATGTCCACAGTTTCAGTGTCTCTCTCCATGCATCTTCTGAAAAGAGAGCCACCCATAGCATCCTTCTGCTTGTGGCTTTCTTCGTGTTTTTCTATTGTTCAAATACCTTTGTCACCTTCTATTCACTTTACAGACCCAAGAGCAACCCAGTATTGGATCTGATAGGTGGGGTTTTATCTTCAGGCTACCCAACTGTCTGCCCTTATGTTCTGTTGAACAATAGGAAACTTATTTCCAAATTTATTTCTTCATTTTCACAATTTAAATGTACTTTTTTTGCAAGAGGATGCCATGGCTAATCTAACACTACAAACTGACCCCATCTTAGAGAATTCCTTACCACATGAGTAAAATAGCCATAGCATGCCTGAGTATATGATATTCAGGTGGGAGGAATTGATTAATAATGCTTTTTTATTAAGACAGAGCTTCATGTAGGATTTTTTTATGATTGATTTCTTATATTTTCTTAATATGTGAGAGTCAGAGCCCCTGGAATTGAAGTTGTAGACAGTTGTGAGCTACCATGTGGGTTCTGGGCATATAATTGAATCCAAGTTCTATGGGAGAACAACCAATGCCCTTAAATTCTGAGCCATCTCTCTAGCCCCTCATGTAGAGTTCTTTTAGAGATGGCATTTTAGCATGAGACTTTTAATCCTTAATATCAAAAGAATAAAGACTAATAACAAAATTTTCATATGCTTATCTGTTTAAATTTTATGTTGATTGTATATGGTATTAAACTTTATTTGCTTGTTCGAACTCTTTCAAATATAGAGAGTAGAAAATTTACTTCTACATTTATGATTGATCTTATTCTATAAAATTGTACTTCACTGGGGAAATTTTATGAATTTGAAAAAATATGTCCTACAGGTTCTGGATACTATATTCATGAAAGAAAATTAATAACTGAACAAAAGAGGAAAATGAGAACTGGAAGATTGTGCTATATTTATGGTATAGAAAAGGTGTATGTTTACTGAGGAGATTTCCTGGGGCAAAAGCACTTACCATACAAGTATGAGAACTAGAATTTGCATACTCAGAGCCTATAAAAATGCCAAGGTGGCATGGTGGCCTGTTTGTTTTAGACTCCAAAGGTAGAGACTGAGATCCCCAGAAGAATCCACATAGCAAGACTGACCAGATCAATGAGCTGAGGTCTTAACTGAAAGAGCTTTCCTCAGTGAATAAGGTAGAATAGAAGTGCAGTGGACCTGGGCATATACCCAGAAGATGCTAGGTAATAAGGACACATGCTCCACTATGTTCATAGCAGCCTTCTTTATAATAGCCAGAAGCTGGAAAGAACCCAGATGTCCCTCAACAGAAGAATGGATGCAGAAAATGTGGTACATTTACACAATGGAGTACTGCTCAGCTATTAAAAACAATGAATTTATGAAATTCTTAGACAAATGGATGTATCTAGAGGATATCATCCTGAGTGAGGTAACCCAGTCACAAAAGAACACACATCATATGCACTCACTGATAAGTGGATATTAGCCCAGAGGCTCAGAATCCTTCTTAGAATGGGGAACAAAATACCCATAGAAGGAGTTACAGAGACAAAGTTCAGAGCAGAGACTGAAGGAATGACCATCCAGAGACTGCCCCACTTGGGGATCTACCCCATAAACAACCACCAAACCCAGACACTATGGCAGATGCCAAAAGCTTGCTGACAGGAGCCTGATAAAGCTGTTTCCTGAGAGGCTCTGCCAGTGCCTGGCAAATACAGAAGTGGATGCTCACANTCATTCATTGGACAGAACACAGGGTCCCCAATGAAGGAGCTAGAGAACATACCCAGGAGCTGAAGGGGTTTGCATCTCCTTAGGAGGAACATTAATATGACCTAACCAGTACCCCCAGAGTTCCTTGGGACTAAACCACCAATAAAAGAAAACACACAGTGGAACTTGTGGCTCTAGCTATATATGTAGCAGAGGATGGCCTAAGATGGAAGGAGAGGTCCTAGGTCCTATGAAGGTTCTATGCACTAGTATAGGGGAATGCCAGGGCCAGGAATGGGAATGGGTGGGTTGGGGTGCAGGGGGAAGGGGGAAGGGGGAAGGGGGAGGGGATAGGAGGCTTTCGGAGGGGAAACTAGGAAAGAGGTTAACATTTGAAATGTAAATAAAGAAAATATCTAATAAAAAAAAAGAAGTTCATTGGAACATGATTCCTATGGACCTAGATGTGCATGTGTTCATATAAACGTATGTACTTATGTGAATGCATCACACACACATGCAAACCTTTATACATGCCTCCATAATGACAACCATGCCTGTACTCTATATATACCTTTGTAATTTTAATCCCAGCCAATGAAATTAATTTCAACTAAATGTGTCTCTTTATTACTCATAATTTTTCAACAGGCATGCATTACTCTCAGTTTCCTGTCATCATTTGCGCAAAACATTTAGTTTGAAAAATTCATTGATCCTTTCTGTTGTGCTTTATCAATCTGAAAAGTCCACTCTGTACAGTCTGTAATTCCACTAAATGCTTTTAGGATTAGATAGAGCTGATAGGTAATCTGAAACATGGTACAGCTATTTTTTAACTGTAGCCAATAGATTTCATGTTGGCCATAACATTCTCTTTTTAAGATTTATTTTTTTAAGTGTGTGTGTGTGTGTGTGTGTGTGTGTGTGTGTGTGTGTGTGTGTGTATGCTGTGTGTGAGTACATACATGCATGGTTGAGTGAATGGCCAGCAGCAGCCAGATTAGGACATTGAATCTATGGGACAGAAGTTACAGCCATAAGTGAGCCTCCTGACATGAGTGCTAGGAATTGAACTCAAGCCCTCTGAAAGAGCAGTGTGTGTTCTTAACTGATGAATCATCTCTCCAGCTCTTTATAACATTCTTGGATACAAATTTGTTTGGTGGTTCAGTTTTCCATTTTCTTCCACCTCTCTGTGATATATCAAGATACATGACACCAGTGACTTCTTTTTTTCCTTTGAAGAAGTAAAGATTTCTATATGAGTTGTGAAACTTACACTGTAGCCACCAGGAAATTCATATGTTTTCATATAAAACTTAAGATTCTTTTTCCTATTTCTGTGATTGTTGTCACTGGTTACTTGATGGGTGCTGTATATAATCATCAACTCTCTTGAATGATACAGATACTTTGACAATATTCTACTGAGCCATGAAACAGAAGATCTTTCCACCTCCGGTTTTCTTCCTGACTTTGTCTTATTCATTGTTTTTGTGTAGAGGACATTAAGATCTTGGATGTGCATAGTATGTACTCATGAATAATTGGATATTAGGGGGGAAAAAGTACAGAATACCTAAGATACAGTCTACAGAACTCAAAAAGGTCAGAGAGCTGAAGTGCCCAAGTGAGGATGCCTCAGTCCCACTTGGGAGAGAGAAAAAAACAATCACAAGTGGAGAAGGAGGGAGGGACCTAGGAGGGAAAGTGGCCAGGGTGGGGCAAGGAGGGGGAGAGGGAACCTGATCTGGTATTGGGTGAGGGAAAACGACTGAATCCCTGAGGGTCAGCAGAAAGAATGGAAACAGGCAACTTCAGGAAATAGGAGGTTGGGGGGGACCCTCCAGAATGCACCAGAGATTTGTGAGGGTAAGAGACTCTTGGGAATCAAAAGAAGGGACCTGAGATGAAATGCTCAACTGTAGGGAGAGGGAAGTTATAGAGCCCACCTCCACCAGGAAGACAGGACATCAAGTGAGTGATGGGATTGCCATATCACAGTCACATTTCTGACCCGCTATTGTTCCTGTCTGAAAGAATTACAGAGATGGAAATGGAGAGGGGCCTGAAGAAAAGAAGGTTCTGAGACAGGCCCAAAGTGGTATCCAGCTTAAGGGGGGTCCCAAGGCCTGACACTATTACTGAGGCTACGGAGCACTCACAAAAAGGGACCTAGCATGACTACACTCAAGAATATACAACAAGCCGGGCGTGGTGGCGCATGCCTTTAATCCCATCTCTCGGGAGGCAGAGGCAGGCGAATTTCTGAGTTCGAGGCCAGCCTGGTCTACAAAGTGAGTTCCAGGACAGCCAGAGCTATACAGAGAAACCCTGTCTCGAAAAACCAAAAAAAAAAAAAAAAAAAAAAAAAAGAATATACAAATTTTCTCTCCAGTGTCTCTCTAAGGTGAGTCCATGCAGGAGAGTTTGTGCTGTAGAAGCAACAGAGCTTCTTGGACATGTCCTGCAGGCCTACCTCCACAGCCAGGAGGAGGAGCAAATCCTCAGTCCTCTGTGCACCCTCCCTGCCAGAGGAGAGCTTGCCTCCAGGGAGTGTTGCGACCCCTAGACTCAGGTGAGATAGCCATTTCCTCTCCAGTGTCTCTCTAAGGTGGGGCCAACTGGAGAGCATGAACCTCAGAAGCAACAGCATTTCTGGGCCTACATCCACAGCCAGGAGGTGGAGCTGATCCTCAGTCCTCTGTGCACCCTCCCTGCCAGAGGAGAATTTGCCCCCAGGGAGTGCACTGACCCCAGGACTCAGGTGAGATCACCATTATCCCTCCAGTGTCTCTCTAAAGCAATACATTCAGGATAGTACAGGCAACAGAGCTTCTAGGACAGGAGCCTGCAGTCAGGAGGTGGGGCTGTTCCACAGCCCTCTGTAAACTGGTCTTGCCAGGAGAGAGCTGGTCTCCCAGGAGAGCTGACACAGGCTTACAGACTCACAGGAGAAATGAGCTCCGACCAGAGACAGCTAGAACATCTAACATGAGAAATTAGCAGATGGCAAAATACAAACATAAGAATCTTAAAAACAGAAACCAAGACTATTTGGCATCATCAGAACCCATTATTCCCACCACAGCAAGTCCTGGATACCCCAACACACGTGAAAAGCAAGATTCGGATTTAAAATTATATCTCATGATGCTGGTAGAGAATTTTTAAAAAGGACATTAATAACTCCCTTAAATAAATACAAAAGAACACAGCTAAACAGTTAGAAGCCCTTAAGGAAGAAGCACTAAAATCCATTAAAGAATTACAAGAAAACACAACCAAACAGATGAAGGAATTGAACAAAACCAGTCAGCATCTAAAAATGGAAGTTGAAACAATAAAGAAATCACAAAAGGACACAACATTGGAGATAGAAATTCTAGGAAAGAAATCAGGACCCATAGACACAAGCATCACCAACAGAATACAAGAAATGGAATAGAGAATCTCAGGTGCAGAAGATTCCATAGGGAACATGGACACAACAATCAAAGAAAATGCAAAATGCAAAAAGGTCTTAACTCAAAACATCCAGGAAATCCAGGACACAATGAGAAGACCAAACATAAGGATAATACATATACATATACATGAGAATGAAGATTATCAGCTTGAAGGGACAGTAAATATCTTCAACAAAATTAAAGAAGGAAACTTCCCTAACCTAAAGAAAGAGATGCCCATGAACATACAAGAAGCCTATAGAACTCCAAATAAACTGGACCATAAAAAAATTCTTCCCAACACATAATAATCAAAACACCATATGCACTAAACAAAGATAGAATATTGAAAGCAGTAAGGGAAAATGTCAAGAAATATATAAGTAACATATAAAGACAGACTATTAGAATTACACCAGACTTCTCACCAGAGACTATGAAAGCCAGAAGATACTGGACAGATGTTATATATAACTTAAGAGAACAGAGATGCCATCCCAGACTACTATGCCCAACAAAACTCTCAATAACCATAGATGGANAAACCAAGGTATTCCATGTCAAAACCAAATTCACACAGTATCTGTCCACAAATCCAGCCCTTCAAAGAAAAATAAAGGGAAAACTCAACACAGAGAAGGAAACTACAGTCTATAGAATTCCAACACTAAAAACAAAAATAACAACAAGCAGTCTAAACAGCCCCTATATTCCCTAAGGAAATAGAAACAGTCATAAGAGATATTTCCTTATTGTCTCTTAATATCAATGGACTCAATTCCCCAAGAAAAAGACATAGACTAACAGACTGACTACATAAACAGGACCCAACATTTTGCTGCATACAGAAAACCCACCTCAGGGGAAAAGACAGGCAACCTACCTCAGAGTAAAAGGCTGGAAAACAATTTTCCAAGCAAATGGGCCCCAAAAAACAAGCAGAAATAGCTATTCTAACATGGAATAAAATTGAATTTCAACTTAAAGTTATCAAAAAAGACAAGAAGGCCAGTCAGTGGTGGCTCACACCTTTTATCCCAGCACTTGGGAAGCAGAGGCAAGTGGATTTCTGAGTTCGAGGCCAGCCTGGTCTACAGAGTGAGTTCCAGGACAGACAGGGCTACACAGAGAAACCCTGTCTCGAAAAAACAAAAACAAAAACAAAGACAAGGAGGGACACTTCATACTTATCAAACGTAAAATCTACCAAGATGAACTCTCAATTCTGAACATCTACGCACCAAATGCAAGGGCATCTACATTCATTAAAGAAACCATACTAATGAGCAAAGCACACATTGCACTTTACACAATAATTGTACAAAACTTCAACACACCAATCTCTTCAATCATGGAAACAGAAACTAAACAGAAACATAGAGAAACTAACAGAAGTTTTCAAACAAATGGATTTAACAGATATCTATAGAACGTTTTATCCTAAAACAAAGGATATACCTTCTTCTCAGCACCTCTTAATACCTTCTCCAAAACTGACCATATAATTAGTCACAAAACAGGCATCAACAGACACAAAAATATTGAAATGATCTCATGCATTCTATCAGATCAACACAGACAAAGGCTGATCATCAAAAACAACATAAAAAACAGAAAGCCAACATTCATGTGGAAGCTGAACAACATTCTACTCAATGATACTTTGGACAAGGAAGAAATAAAGAAAGAAATTAAGGACTTTTTAGAGTTTAATGAAAATGAAGCCACAGCATACCCAAACTTATGGGATACAATGAAAGCATTCCTAAGAAGAAAACACATAGCTCATAGTTTCTTTTCTCCAAAAAGAAACTAGAGAGAGCATACACTAGCAGCTTGTCAGCACACCTAAAAGCTGTAGAACAAAAAAAAAGCAAATTCACCCTAGAGGAGTAGACAGCAGGAAATAATCAAACTCAAGGCTGAAATCAACCAAGTGGAATCAAAAAGAACAATTCAAGGAATAACCAAAACATAAGCTGGTTCTTTGAGAAAGTCAACGAGATAGATAAGCCCCTACCCAAACTAACTAGAGGACACAAGGACAGTATCCTAATTAACAAAATCAGAAATGGAAAGGGAGACATAAGAACAGAACAAGAGAAAATCCAAAATATCATCAGATCTTACTAAAAAAGGCTATTTTCAACAAAAATGGAAAACCTGGATGAAATGGACAAATTCCTAGACAGATAACAGGTACCAAAAATAAATCAGGTTCAGATTAATGATCTAAACAGTCCCATAACCCTTAAAGAAATAGTAGCAGTCATTAATAGTCTCCCAACCAAAAAAAAAAAAAGCCCAGAACCAGATGGGTTTAGTGCAGAGTTCTTTCAGACCTTCAAAGAAGACCTAATCCCAACTCTCCTCAAAGTATTCGATAAAATAAGAAAGAGGAACACTCCTCCATTGCTGGTGGGATTGCAAGCTTGTACAACCATTCTGGAAATCAGTCTGGCGGTTCCTCAGAAAACTGGACATAGTACTACCGGAGGACTCAGCAATACCTCTTCTGGGCATATAAAGAGAAGATCTACCAACTGGTAATAAGGACACATGCTCCACTATGTTCATAGCAGCCTTATTTA
>NC_034608.1:9890518-9892306 GCF_900095145.1 Mus pahari | reverse complement strand
TCTAGCTGCATATGTAGCAGAAGATGGCCTAGTCAGCCATCATTGGGAAGAGAGGCCTCTTGGTCTTGCAAACTTTATATGACCCAGCACAGGGGAAGGCCAGGGCCAAGTAGTGGGAGTGGGTGGGTAGTGGAGCAGGGGGGCGGGGGGGGGTATAGGGGACTTTGGTGATAGCATTTAAAATGTAAATGAAGTAAATAACTAATAAAATTTGGAAAAAATAAAAAAGAAATACAATCTACTGAATTTGTTTCTGTTGTTTGCATGTATAATGGCAACTCTGCATTGGACAACCAAAAATAGAGTTTATCCCTGGAAGATTCTATTTCTCCTTCTTCAAGCAATCTTTAGTTGTATGTAAGTTTTTGTCTAGGAGTGGTACCCCTTGAGAAGCACCACCCCCATGTTACTTTGTCCATTGATATTGTCATTGTGTCCATCTTGATTATATAGCCATTTCTAGATGCATCTTTCACAGAAGAATTACTGGTATTCTGGCTCTTACAATCTTTTCCCCTCCTCTTCTGCAATGTAAAAATTACTTTCAGCTGTTAAAAACCAATGACATGAAAAATTAAATTTGCCGGCAAATGAATGGAACTAGAAAAGATCATTCTGAGTGAGGTAGTTCAGATCTTGAAAAACAAACATGGAATGTACTTACTTACATACTTACTTACTTGCTTACTTACTTATAAGTAAATGTTAACTGAAAATAAAGGATAACAATGCTACAATCCACAGACCCAAAGATGCTAAGTAACAAGGAAGGTTCAAGGGAAGGTGTATATAAGGATCTTCCCAGGAAAGGTAAATAGAATATACATAAAGATGGATGGGGTAAGGGACAAGGAGTTGAGTTGGGGATGGGAACAGAATGGATTAGGCAAGGGAGGAGGAGAGAGAGAGTACAGGGAAAGACACCTGAAGTGGAGGACACTCTCCGTGATGAGCTAGAAACCTAGGGCATTGGAAACTTCCAGATGACCCTAGCCAAGATTTCTAGCAGTGGGGGATATAGTGTCTGAACAGGCCATCTCATGTAACCTGGCAAGAATCCCAATGAAGGGATTAGAATATCAACCCAGACACAAAACCTTTGACTTACAATTTGTCCTGCTTACAAGTTGTGCAGGAGTAAAGATGGAGCAGAAAATAAGGGTGTGGCCCACACATGACTGGTCCAGCTTGAGACCCAAGCCATGATAGGGAGTCTAACTTTGACACTGTTACTGATATTCTACTATCTAGCCGACAGGAGCTGAGTATAACCATCATCATAGAAGTCTTACCTAGCAACTGATGGGAACAGATGCAGAGACCTACAGCCAAACATTAGGAGGAGTTTGGTGAATCCTGAGCAAGAGGGGGAGAAAGGATTATAGGACCCTGAGGGTCAAGAATACCACAAGAAACCCTACTGAATTACCTAATAGGAACTCACAGAGACTGAACCACCAACCAGGAAATATGCATGGGACTGACCTAGGCCCTCTGCACATATGAAATAGATGTACAGGTTTGTCTTCTTATGGTACTCCTAACAGTAAAGGCCTGTCTCTGAATATTTTTTTTATAAGGTGAACCATTTTTATGATGAAAATAATTGTTTCTCACTGGAAATTTTTATATCTGATTTACTTTTTAGAAATTGGGATAATCATGGTAATAAGATAAAAATATCTCTATAAAAGTACCCAAGGAGCTGAAGGGGGCTGCAACCCTGTAGGTGGAACAACAATATGAACTAACCAGTACCCCCTGAGCTCGAGTCTCTAGCTGCATATG
>NC_034608.1:9885671-9890212 GCF_900095145.1 Mus pahari | reverse complement strand
GGGGGGGGGGGGGGAATAGGGAACTTTCGGGATAGCATTTGAAATGTAAATAAAGAAAATAATAATAAAAAATTTAAAAAATATCTCTATAAAACAAGGAGTTTTACTGCTTCAAATTATTCATGATGACAATCATTTTTCATAATTCTTCCCAAAGCAGCAGAGTTTCACAAAAGGCCAAAAAATGGCAAATGACTTCAAATGAGCAAAACAAGATAATATAAAGATACATTTAACAGAACAAAGGAGGAGTGGGAGGGTAGGGGAGTAGAGGTGGGGGGAGGGGTATAGGAAACTTTTGGGATAGCATTTGAAATGTAAATAAAGAAAATAATAAAAAATAAAATAAATTAAATTAAAAAAAAAGAACTATGTACTCATTCTGTTTACACACAATGTATTAGACCTGCTTAGAATTAACTGACCTTGACAGAAAACAGCAATGTAATCAATCTTACTATGCTTTGGGCTCCCAGTGTAATTAACTTTTACAAGCTAAGATAACTGGATAGCTTTAATATTGTTCAATGCTGTTCAATAAATACAGAGATCAGAAATCCAAAAAAAACCTATATATTCTATGGAAATAACTGATATACAAAGAAATAGCTTTTAGCCCACAGTGAAACTTTAAATTCCCAATTAATTAAAATCTGAAGTGATGACTTTATTGTTGAAAGACACATTAAACTTGATTTCAGGATGAGACTTGACCATTTGACTTCTATACAAATGACTGACTATATAAACTACCAAATTTAAGCAGTCGTGTAGCAAGAAAATAACTTGCAGAAATAATTATTCAACCAGTACTGATACTTAAAACTTCCAAAGATTTTTCTGTGCACAACAAATGTGGAAATATTATGTCAGAATTTTATCTTAAATGGCTACTGCTATACTTTCTACTTCAGGATGAGAGGGCCCACGTTATCGCCTGTCAATTCATTATGCTTATTATGGGATCCATCACAGGCAGGAAATGTCTTGGACCTACAATAAGACTCAGATCTTCATTATCTTTTTCTTGGGATTTTCCTTTTGTATCTTAAGATTGATCAAGCTGTCCTTCTGTTGCTTCTTCTTTTGTGAAGAATGGGCACACTGCGAGGAAGCCCAGAAGCACAGGAAGGTGCCCCAAAGAAAGGGCAGTAAACGGACCCAGTTTGAATCTGTGAGGTGAGCAAACTGGGTAATGCTGTCGGGAACGGTAATGCTTGAGGTAGGCTGACAGCTGTACCTTCAAGATGCAGGCCACGCTATCCAGCACCATCCTGCCGGCCGCCGTATCAGCTGCCTGGCTTCTGCCCTCTCTCTGATTCTTTTGCATGCCTTTGCAATCCTTTCCCCTAACTGGGCTGCCTCATTTAGCCTCAGTAAGAGAAGATGTCCCTAGTCTTGCTGCAACTTGATATATCAAGGTCAGTAGATACCTATGGGAGACCTCCTGTTTTCTGAAAGAGAAAGAGAGGAGGGTATGGTGGAAGGAATATTAGGAGGGGAAAGTGTTCTGGATGTAAAGTAAATAGATAAATTAATTAACTAAAGAAGAAAACAGAACAGAGAGCTAAAAATAAATCTACCACATAACCTACCTAACAACTTCATGGCATATACCCAAAGGACTCAATATCCTACTACAAAGATACTCAGCCATGCTCACTGTTGTTATATTCAAAACATGTAGAAAATGGAAGAAACCTATATGTCCTTTAACTGATGAGTGGATACTGAAAATGTGGCACATACATAATAGAATTCTAATCAGCTAATTAAAAAAAAAAAACTTGACAATGGGAGTAAGTAGGTAGAACTGGAAAATACTATATTGAGCAAGTTAATCTAGACCCAGAAACACAAATGCTGTGTGCTCTCTCTTATTTGTGGATCTTTGCTCAGATCTTCAGATGTGGCCTCCTGACCTGAAGAAACTGAAAAATTCAGAAGAATAGAATGTTGTCATGGTGCTGACGGAAGGTGAGGAAGGTCATCAGGGAGAAGTGGTGGGACACAGCTACTGAGGAGGAAAATGGAGGGAGTGCTGGGGGACTTTAACTTAGAGGAGAAGGAGGATAATGTAAGGGGAGGAGGACTGATAAGTAATGCTCAGGATGTTTGAAACAAACATCACACACAAACAGGTGTGGCTAGCTGAACTGAATTCTTAGTCTCTGGAAATAAGGTTGAGTATGGGTAAGGGTGGGTGGGACAAGCCACTCATTCCCAGGGAAGTGGAGCAGAAGATGCTGGGCATTGGGACAACAGCAGGATATGCTTTGGAATGGTAGAAAAGGCCCACAGGGGAGGATATGGTAAATCCAGAAGGAAAGAACCACTGTTGTGTATGGGTCACGGTGTACTCTATCAGGGTGACACAGCTAGGAAAGAGGTCAATAGTCTGCCAAACTGGCTCTTTTCTGGATTATACCTTAGGTAGGCAGCCATATCTTTCCCACTGCTCAGGAAAGGCAGTGGCAGCCATCAGAATCTGCCAGCTTCCAAGTTCAGTGCCATCTTAGGCAAGGAGTCAGAAAAGGCAGAGGAAAGGTGAATAGCAGCAAGGGCACTTGAGGAAGAACAGGCAGCCCTGAGTGGTGTGGAGGGATGTCCACAGCCCTGGAATGACAGGTTTCAGAACATTAGGAGACTTGAGTGCCTTTGTTAATGGAACCTGCCCTTCCCATGGGTAGCTTTCCCTGTAGGAAATGGTGGTCAGAACATTGGGCTCACTGAAGCCAGTTTGTTTTGGGTCAGGGTGGATTTAGGGAAAAGCACAAATACCGTTTTCAATGTCTCATGTGTTGCTCAGCAAGCCCTGGTAAATCACTTCCTTTGTCCAAGTCCTCTGACATGGTCTCCAACAAAGGAGAGCACAGAAGCATGGAGTGGAGGGATGTCATTGCCGAGCAGTCCTGGTTCAGAGGATCTAACTTCAGCATTCTCAATTCATGTTTTCTTGCCAGTAATCAAAGTCTTCTGGGCCACTAAAGATGTGTGTAGTGGGCCCACACGGGGGGTTTGGAAGAGTGGGAGAGCTAAGACCACAGGGGTTTCAGTGAAGGAGAGAAGTAAAAGTCAGAACCACACAGAGGAAGGAGGTGTCCTAGAACAGTAAGTTAAGAAATCGCTGTAATGTGTTTCCTGCTGGTATTTTAAAATCAAATATTACCGTGACTTGATCAGAATCCTTAAATTGGAGTGTTAAGGGAAGCAGAAATTGTACTTCAGGAGGTTCACTGGGCCCACAAGGAATCCAAAACCTCAGGCCTCAGCTGACTGACCATTTCTTCTCTTCCTAGGTCTCTAGTCCATCTGCTCTCTGCTCTGCAAACCCCAACTCTGATGGCCCAAGATTGTGCCAGAAATAGCCCGTACCGACAAGGGTGACAGAGAGAAAGGCTAGCAAGGGAGTGGTCACAGAAACACGCTGTGTAAGTGCCTCAAAGACTCCATGGGAGACACTGTCCCAAGAGAGGCTCGCCAGACACAGTGGCCTTCCTGTGAAGCTGTGAACTCTTGGCTAAGGCACTCACAGATCGTCCTCTGTTCACACACATGTTGGCACCCTCTTCTCTGCCTGCAGCATGTTGGTGCCACTTTCAGCCGTTGTGGCCTTGACAGTACCACATCTTTGATGCCAAATCAGCAACCATTGTAATGATCTACACTCTTCCTGATGACACTGTAATCTATCTAGGCCCTGATCTGTCTCTGTGGAACCTAGCCATGCATGCCTCCTATGCTTGTTCTCAAGTGGTGCCACTACTCACTGTGCCACTACACAGGAGCCCAGTCTGTTCCCGGACCACATGCCCTTAGAGCACAGTGCTTTCCTGACAGCCAAGGGCAGAATGGGCTTTCTTCATACCTTGTCTGCCACAGGCAGCCACAGAACCATGTCCTCAGAAGTGGGTTGCATCCTTGAGGCTCCTGGAAATTGAAAGAGCATTGCCTGAACGAGCTTCTGCCATCTCCAGGTGCCTTCCTCTGCAGTGCTGTATCCTGCACTTCTCTGCAAACAGCAAGTGAGGAGCATCAAGGCATACAAAACATGAAGCACCCCATGAAAAAGGACAGAATTCTCAACCATGAAGAGATTCAGGTGTTGTTTTTGTATACTATGAGATTTCCTCTACCCTTCTCCCACTGGAAACATACCCTCAAATTCAAGCATTAGCCATTCACAGACTGGAACACAAGGAAGGAGAGGGAGTTTAAGTGGAAATAAAAAGGAAATTCCTTCACAAAAATAAATACCCAAGGGTGCAACAGGGATATGTCTGCTTTAAAGGTAACCAACTGCTGTCCAACTGAATTTAAGTTCTCAATAGAGGAAATTCACACCTGATATTCTTTTTTTTATTTTTTTATTATTATTTTCTTTATTTACATTTCAAATGCTATCCCAAAAGACCCCTATACCCCCCCACCCCTGTTCCCTTACCCACCCACTCCCACTACTTGGCCCAGGCGTTCCCTTGTGCTGGGTCATATAAAGTTTGCAAGACCAAGGGACCTCTCTTCCCAGTGATGGCCGATTA
>NC_034608.1:9884403-9885422 GCF_900095145.1 Mus pahari | reverse complement strand
TATCCTTTCATGAGTATTTTGTTCCTTATTCTAAGGACACACCTGATATTCTAAACCTAGCCAACTGTTAATGACTTCACTCTAAGAGTATAAAAACATCCAATTTATATATTGTTCTGAAGGGGCCTTTTGTTTTGTTTTGCTTTGCTTCACTTGGTCTTGTTTATCTTTATTTTATACTCATTGATAGTTTGCCTACACATATGTCTCTGTAAAAGTGTCAGATTCCTTGGAATTGGAAATATGGGCAGTTGAGAGCTGCTGCCTTGTGGGTACTGTAAATTGAACCCTGGTCCTCTAGAGGAGTGGTCAATTCTCTTAATCACTGAGCCATCTCTCCGGTCCCTGGATTGTTTTATTTTTTGTGACATAGTCTATATAACCAGGAATCAGGTACAACAATTAAGTACCATCAGTATATTCCTCATAGTTCATTCATACTTTGGACAGTTGCTATTCCCAACGCTCTCTGCCCACTAAGTTAAATACGTATATGACCCTGATGGGCCTTAGTTCTTCACCGTACATTCCACAGAATCTTTGCTAAACTGAATCTGCATTTACCCTCTCTATTTGAACCTCTAATTTGAGATCTTAAATGTAATTTGAAACATTTTGTCCAATAGGATGATGCCAGACGTATGACCCCTGAGAAAAGCACATCAGATATCATGCCCTTGAAGTGCAGCAGCACCGGGACATCCAAAGGGAAGAAGCAAAAAACAGAACCACAATCAAGGGAGTGGATGACTGTATGGAGCTCTGATGCTCCAGGTTCAAGACATCCTCATCTAGTTTCCCAGTGGCCTACAGCTTCTCCCTCACCCAGAAAAGCATTTCTGTGGTCCCTGAAACTCAGCAGATATCTGTATAAATAGTGATGGAGGTTGGGATCCTGCTGAGAGTTAAAACTGTCCTTTTCAGGGGCTGGAGAGATGGCTCAGCAGTTAAGAGTACTGACTGCTCTTCCGAAGGTCCTGAGTTCAAATCCCAGCAACCACATGGTGGCTCACAACCAT
>NC_034608.1:9876109-9882728 GCF_900095145.1 Mus pahari | reverse complement strand
TGCCCCCCTGGCCCCCTGCCCCTGCCTCTTCCTCCCAAGTACTGGGAATAAAGGGACCCTCTACACCCAGCCACCCCTCCTTTGTGCTGTGTTTTTTGTTTTTTGGTTTTTTTTTTTTTTTTTTGTATTCAGGTCTTGAGTAGTTGATCACCACTATGGGTGATCATCGTTGCCATGGCCATGTCATATCCAGGAGACAGCATTTCATGTCATTGTTCCTTTGGACCTTAGAATCTTTGCTCCCTTCTCCCAGTGTTCCTGGGTCTTGAAGAAGATATAGTAGATGTCATGTTTAGGTATCCAGACTTAATGGACAGTTATCCCAAGCACTTTGGACACTTGTGAATCTCTCTGTGTATTGAACATTGACCTCTGATAAGAAGTTTCTGTGATCTGGGCTGAACTGAGACTTCCCTGTGGGTGTAAGCATAAATACTTGGAAGGCAGATTGACTAGTCTGTGTTTCGCAAAACTAAGCAATCTTAGAGTGAAACTCTATTGGTAGGCAAAGATATAATACAACCATGACTAATCCATGCACTATGCAGTCAAAATAAAACTCCAACTGTGCCTTCGTATTCTCCATGGAACCTTAAAAGACACTGTAAGAACACAAGGCACAGAGGTCTCCAGTGGAACCGTTTGAGTGTTCTTTGAGGCCCTGCTTGGAGCTCAGCTTTTGTGCTAACAGCTGTGATAATTCCCACCACTGTCTTAAAACTTTTAATGGCTTCCTCACTCCTCAAGTTTACTTTCTGATATGGTTCATCTTGGGAAAACACACATCCTCAGAAATAGATTTTGTACTCTTAGAATACAAAAGTTATCTGGGAAAGTGATATTTTCCTCTGGATACATCTAAGTAATGAGCAGTAACAAGCTCATTGATGCCTTGGGTGACAAGCTGGTCCATGTCCACTGGGAGGAAGAGTCCTGTCATCCTGTTCTTGATTTAGCCATGCCTCCTGCTAGGCAGCCTTTCCAAGACACATCCTATCCGTGGGATTCACACTGCCCTGAAGGGCTCCCAGTGCTCAGCGCTCAGAGCCAGAGGAAGGTACGATGAGCTTCACACTGATCCTCTTCCCCGACTATCTCACCTTAGATTTTGCACTGTTTTCCTTCAGATTTCTTTTTCTACTATTTTTCTTTCCAGGTAACTAAATTGTACCTTTCTTTTTTTTTTTCTTACCAAATCTTGTCTTTAGCTCATAATATTCTCACTATTTTCCTACTTTTATTTGCTTATATATTTATTTATTTGTTTAATTATTTATTTGCATCTGTTGAAGACATCTCCCTACATCCTTTGTCCCTTTGTTTCTACCTAAACTATCTACACTTTCATTAAAGTTAAATATCATACACCATATGCAGTGTAGTTAAGAGTACATTTCTAATGTTCCTTTGAACACTGAAGCTATGTGCTCATTTGCATTTACACTTTACCCATCAATTACCTAACATATGTTTGTGGTTTTGTTAAATTATGGACAAACTAACAGGTTACTATAATGTAATGTTCTGGTGATGATTTATGACATATTTGAAATATAATAGAAAACATTATATATTTAGTGTATTTAGTCCAATTTGGGGTTGATGGTGGCGGTGTGTTGATTCATTGAAGCTTTATGAGGTCTTATTGACAGATACACATTCTATCTCTATATTGTATTATGAATTCGATTACATGCACAAGCATGACTTTCATGACATGTGTACATAATTCCCTACTTTATCACTCTGCCATGTCCATTTCTTACACATGGCTAAGAGTCTCCCCATTGAGTTTGTGAATTTCCACACCAGATTCCATATATGAGAATATGTGTCATGTTTATTTGTGTGAGATTGCCTTATTTTTTTCATTTTTTATTAGATATTTTCTTTATTTACATTTCGAATGCTATCCCAAATGTCCCCTATACCCTCCCCCTGCCCTGCTCCCCTACCCACCCACTCCCACTTCTTGGCCCTGGAGTTCNCCTGTACTGGGGTATATAAAGTTTGCAAGACCAAGGGGCCTCTCTTCCCAAAGATGGCAGACTAGGCCATCTTCTGCTACATATGCAGCTAGAGACACGAGCTCCAGGGGCGCTGGTTAGTTCATATTGTTTTTCCACCTATAGGGCTGCAGACCCCTTCAGCTCCTTGGGTACTTTCTCTAGCTCCTCCTTTGGGGGCCCTGTGTTCCATCCAATAGCTGACTGTGAGCATCCACTTCTATGTTTGTCAGGTACTGGCATAACCTCACAAGAGACAGCTATATCAGGGTCCTGTCAGCAAAATCTGAGATTGTCTTATTTTACATAACACAATGATCTGTTTTTCTGTTCATTTTCCTACAAATAATAAAAAGAGTGACAGAAAAATATGTTTCTCTGAGAATGTGCTCAATGCTGGGCCAATTATTGTGACAACCAACTCTTCATATTTTGAATAACAGAAGCTCTACGCACCCAAGGGTTGGACTCAGAAACAAATCCCAAGTAACAAGTCTTTCATTGAGAATTGTTTTCTAATTTATTCTTTTCTTTCACGTGTACAGTATTTTACTTGAATGTATGTTTGTGAAGTGTGTGCATGTCTGGTGCCACAGAGTCAGGAAGAAGGTATCAGATCCCCTGGAAATGAACTTACAGTTGTAAGCCTCCGAGTGAGTGCTGAACTCTGTTCTGGGTTCTCTGGAAGAGCAGCTGATGCTCTTAACCACTGAACCATCTCTCGTCTCTGTTGTAAATTTAAAGATAAATACCTTGGAAGAGTTTAAGACAACAACTGAACCTACAAAATTGTTCAGATATGTATGTTACTGTCTACTTGGTAAAGATTAGAACTTTCAAATGGAGTTTTGAAAATATACAGTGTGGGCTGGAGAGATGTCTCAGTAATTAAGAGCACTGACTGTTCTTCCAGAGGCCCTGAGTTCAATTTCCAGCAACCGCTTGGAGGCTAAACTCCATCTACAATGGGATTTGATACCCTTGTCTGGTATGTCTGAAGTCAGCTACAGTGTACACATATACATAAAGGAAAACAACAATTCTTTTTTTAAAAAATCATACAGTGTGATCTGCTGAATAAAAGCTCTTTATAACATGCAATTTTGCCTTTGGGTCATTAATATATTCTGCTTCTTGATGTAACAGCACTCAGAAGATTTTTTTTTCCTTTGAGTCCACCTGCATCAATACTTTCTGTCCTCTGAGACTCTCAAGATTTCCTGGGATGCAGTTCCCTGAGGTGCCACATCTGAACCTGAAATACCAAGTTGTTGGACATTTCTCTAACCTCTCCTTCTGAAGTGTCAGTCAGTATATTTTTCCACAAGCATCAGTATGTAATTAGCTTTATACTTCAATCTGATCCATTTTCACTGAAGGCCTGACTGAGATGTCGTTTCCAAGCAACACCCTCTTGGGGGTTTTCTTCATATCTGAGTTCTGTGTGGGAGTCATAGGGAACTCATTGCTCTTCGTGCTGTATGTGTACAACTTCTGGGTCAAAGTTCACTTTAGCAGACTTATTGATCCCATTTTCATGCACCTGATGATAGTCAATATCTTGACAATCATATTTGCTATGATACCATATATCACATCATCCTTCGGAGTGCCCAGTTTTCTGGATAATGCTGGCTGTAAGGCCTTTGTGTATGTCTATAGAGTCTCCCGGGCTATGTCCATCTCTTCCACTTCTATTCTAAGCACATTTCAAGCCATCACCATCACTCCCAGTAATTCTAAGTTGGCATGGCTTAAGCCTAAACTCTCTAAGTGGACTTTTTGCACCTTCCTGTTTTCCTGGTTCATCAACCTGGTCATTTATGTGCACCTCATTGAGAATGTAGTAGCGAAAACCAATTACACTGATGTTGATTACGGATACTCTCATGTTTACTGTGGAAGTGGTCCAGTCGAGTACCCCAATCCAGGATTATTCCTCAGCATTATCATAACAAGAGACCTTCTCTTTCTGGTCATCATGATTTGGACCAGCCTCTACATGGTGACCCTCCTCTACAGGCACCGCAAGAGAGCCCGGCATCTCCGCAACCCAAGCCTCTCCTCCCAGCAGTCTCCTGAACACAAAGCCACTCGCACAATCCTGTTGCTTGTAAGCTGCTTTGTGTTCTTTTATTTATTGAACAACTTAGCCACCCTTTATGATAGGTTTTATATACGCGGAAAAACAGGAAATTTGGGGGCAATTATCACAATCATGGCATCATTTTACCCTACTCTCTGCCCATTTTTACTGATGAACAATAATAAAATTATTTCACAGTGTATTTCCTCCATACATATATTCAAAGAGTCATTGGTGACTGATATGAAACCCAGATGTCCTCATCAACAAACCAGTCTCTCCAGTGATTTGTGTGATATGTTGAAAGTTGTGTGGCTCTGGAATCCTTACTAGGGTCCTAATTAGAATTCTCACAAGTTGTATGTTTTCAAGTTTTAGATTTTTAATGTTTCAGATCAATAAAAAGCACATCCACATCATTTCAACAATTTTCACAACTACTGTTCATTGGAATATAATATTTTGGAGCTTATAAAATAAAAACTTGTTGACCTCCATATAAGTGACATCATAAACACACATGCGCGCACACACACACACACACACACACACACACACACACATTGGTACACCTGACCATATACATATACCTGCACACACAAAGATAAATAGATAAGACAGATAGACAATTAGATAGATAATGGATAGACAATAGATTTTCCAAACATTTTTCTTTATTTTGACACTTGGATCTTGAGGATATTTTGACACTTTGAAAAATCTTTATGTTACTTGTAAGTTGTTTTGTTTTGTATCGTATTGTTTTGATTTTTGAGACAAGGTCTCTGTAGGTAGCCCTGACTTTTCTTGGAACTTACTATGTAGATCAGGCTAGCCTTGAACTCAGCAGATATGACTGTCTCTGCATCCCTGAGGGCTGGGAATGAAGGCATGCCCCACCACACCAGACTATTTTATAATGTTTTTATTCTATCCTAAATTGTTTTTCTTCTTCAAATTTGTAATTAGAAGACTCAAAATATTATTTATGTCTTGGATAAATTTCATTTAAGTGATCATTTTCATTTTTTTATTATTTTGGTTTTGAGAAAGTGTCTCACTATATAACCATGGCTGTCCTAGAACTCACTATATAGACCAGACTAGCCTGGAAGTAACAAAATCCACCTGCCTCTGCCTCACAAGTGGTGGGGGGAAAGGTGTGTGCCCCATACCCAGCTCTAACTGTCCTCTTTTAAAGAACATGTAATAACATTCAACAAATAAATTTCCCCAAATTAAACATTGCCAATCTTAAATGAAAAGAAGCTATTATTTATGAGTTATACTTATGTTGTAAAAAGGGTAAGGTAGAGCTTGTGAGATAGCCCAGAAATTAAGAGCACTCATTGGCTCTACCAGATGACCCAGGTCAGGTTCCCAACACCCTCATGGTGGCTTCAACAATCTGTAACTATAGTTCCAGAGTATTCCACATCCTTTTCTGATTTCCAGGAGGAACAGTCACAAAATGGTACACAGACATTATGTGCAAGCAGAACATCCACAGATGTTAATGTTTTCATTTAAAAATATATTATAGAGGATCATAGGATCAGGGGTGAGGAGGACACAACATCTGCCCCAAGACAGGGGAGTAACTTGGACCAGTGGGATCCAGGCACCCAGGAACCTTACCCAACCAGTGGCACAAGTTCTTCCCAATCTGGGCCTGTGCCCTGAGCAGACTTTGGATGCTAACTCCACAGCCAGTCCCACAACACCCAGAGGAAGCTCCACTCTCAGGGCTCTAACTCAGCCAGGATCTCAGGATCACAGGAGCTTGGCCATGCCAGGGTCTCAGGGTCCCAGAGGCAGCATGACACCCAGGAGATCTAACACACCCTGGATCTCAGGATCACAGGATCCTAGAATCACAGGATCACAGAGACAGCTGGACTCTGAGGAGTTCTGACACAACCAGGATCACAGGAAGGACAGACTCCAGTCAGATATACCAAGGGCAGGTAGCACTAGAGATAACCAGATGGAGGGAGGAAAGCATAAGAACAGAAGCAACAGAAACCAAGGTTACCTGGCATCATCAAAACACAATTCTCCCACCATAGAAAGTCCTAGATTCACTATCACAAGGGAAAAAGCAAGATTCGGATCTAAAATCACATCTCATGATGATAGGAGAGGACTTTAAGAAGGACATAAATAACTCCCTTAAAGAAATACAGGGGAACACAAGTAAACAACTAGAAGCCGTTAAACAGAAAACAAAAAATCCCTTAAAGAATTACAGGAAAACACAGTCAAACAGGCAAAAGAAATGAACAAAACCATCCAGGATCTAAAAATTAAAATAGAAACAATAAAGAAATCAGAAAGGGAGTCCCCAGGTCTGACTCGGCATCCGGCGCCTTTCCCCGCCCGCCCAATGAGAGGTGGAGAGGTGTTCGCTGGGGAGTCCCCACGCCTGATCCGGCATCCAGCGCCTTTCCCCGCCCGAGGAGGGGTGTCTGCCCAGCAGTCTCCAGGTCTGAACCGGAAGGTGAGCCATCTTGGTTCCGGTGCACTG
>NC_034608.1:9873695-9876098 GCF_900095145.1 Mus pahari | reverse complement strand
CGTCTGCCTCTGCCTCCTGAGTGCTGGGATTAAAGGCATGTGCCACCACGCCCGGCTCATGAACATAGTTTTTACAAATGTCTTTTATACACATAAAAATAGCTTAGTCAGGAAACCCACTACATCCAGGGCTGCACCCTGATAACCAGAACTCAGTGACATCAGTCACTCATGATGCCCACTGGTCAGAGTATATAAGCAAAAACCAAAAGCAGGCTACTGCTCTGCACACCTGGAGAGATGCTGCCTTGATCTGTCCTGAAGCTGGAGAGGCTCCCCCCAGCATCCTGCCTCTCTTAGAGAATTGGAGACTTCTGTTAGAAACTGGACCTGACTTTTTCAGCTAAGATAAGTCACACTGGTGTTAATTAGGTAAGACAAAGTGGGCTTTTGATTGGTCGACTTCAATACTTTGGTAGCTGGACTTTGATAAACAACCTCAGGAGGAGGAAGTGGCCAACTAAGGAAATAGACCTTGATGGATAGCTTTAGGGATGCAATTTAACGGAAGGAGTTGGAGAGAAGGGCAAGGCCTGCCAGTGCCACATTTGCCATTCAAAGGAACAACTCCATAAAATCTCAGACAACAATCACTGACAAAAAGCTACTTCAAAGCTTAGATGCCACCACTCTGGAATTCAGGTCAGATACAACAGTCCTGCTAAACTTCTGCTTCAGGGGGGCCCTGACCACATGCATTAACACTGACCAGGCCACAATGCCGGTTTGCACTTTTCTTCTTCCTAGTCCTTGGGAGACACCTCCACCTCTCCCACCCACAAGAGGGCAGTGTGTGATGCCCTAAGGGTGAAGATGCCCAAGATGTTGGAGATGGTGGGAATGTAGCATGTGGTGTGGCTGCTGAGAAAAGACACAGATAATAAGTGGAGCCAGCAAGAGAAAGAGGCCACCTGAGCTGCAAACAGCAGGCCCTAGGAGCTGCCCAGGATCCACTGAAGCCTGCTGGACCTGATGCTACAAGATTTATTGTTTAATGGGGTTCCAGCCTCAGTGCTTTCTCTTATTCCTCCATTTTCGGGTGTTAATAGTCACCACCCAACAACTGGAAGGTAAAAGCAAAACGAATCAGGTGTTCAAGCTCATTAGCTATACAGTGAGCTGGAGGCCTACCTAGGCTACTCCAGACATTACCAAAAACAAAAGACTGGGCACAGTGGCCATAGCACAAGCCCTTGGAAGGAAGAGCAGGGTGACCTTTAGATATGAGGGTACTCTGCTTACACAGAGTTCCAGGACAGCAGAGTGAAATCTTGTCTAAAATAAATAAATAATTTTTAGAGTATAACCACAACTCTCAAGGATGTGTCAAAAAACTTATGTGTTGCAGGATATTTGATCATACAGTGAACCCCAAGATTGTGTTATTTAAGCTGGGCATGGTGGCGCACGCCTTTAATCGGAGCACTTGGGAGGCAGAGGCAGGCGGATTTCTGAGTTCGAGGCCAGCCTAGTCTACAGAGTGAGTTCCAGGACAGCCAGGGCTATACAGAGAAACCCTATCTCAAAAACCCAAAAAACAAAACAAACAAACAAAAAAACTTTTTAGTTGTGATGTGGCTCAGCCATAGCACACACCTTTAATCCAAGAGCTTTCTGCTTGAGTATTGTAAACAGGATTAAATAAAGTCAACCATAGGTCAAGAAGCAGAACAAGAAGCCAGTTGACAGAAACTGAACATAGACACATTAAGAAAGAAAACACACACACACACACACACACAAGAGCAAGAGGGAACCCAGAGGACAGACATTCACAAAGTAGAAGGGGGGGGGGGGACATTCAGTTTGAAGGTTTCTTGGGACAGAGAGATGATTTGTGGTGGAACTTCAGCTGAAAAAAATGGTCACCTGGATGCTTTTTCTACCTCTCTGAGCTAGGTTTTCACCCTAGCGTCTGGCTTCTGAGTCTTCATTGGTAAAACCAAACAATTGAGATGTTGTTTAAAAAACAAAAAGGTAGCAATCGGTAGTTCCAGGAAGATGCAACAAATGAATCTGAAATAAAACAAAAGCTTAGGTGTAGGGATAAAGAGATATTTAGCTACCTTCCAGGTGAAGACTGGGCAGAACTCAATTGTAACCTGTCAGTTCCTTGTAAGTCAATTCTACCAGAATAGTTATGACTTCAATCACAGATTTTAAAAATGGCAAAATTGTTTGGTAAATAATGCTAGGCCTCTTTCTGGTGTGTTGTCATTTTTTGTGTGTGTGAGTTTTCTCTGAAAATGTTTCCCACACACGCACATCTAACTTGTTTGTTGCCATCCTTTGAAACCTATCAGGTCCGGTATCCTTATTAACATCTTCTTCCTAAATTTCATCCTAACCCCCAAACTCTTTTTTTTTTTTTTTTTTTTTTTTTTTTTTTTTTTTTTTTTTTTT